>NC_059136.1:52240973-52540973 GCF_020740605.2 Lemur catta
AGTTCAGGATGCAGGGCGGCGGTGGGGGGGAGGGCAGAGGTAAAGCACTAATAAGATAGAAAACTAGTTTTAGGAAGTTGTGCTGGATAATAAATAATGTGTAGTTTAGAGCAGTGTTTTTCCTGAAGACAGAGAATATTCTCTATAGAGGGAGTGCTGCCTTAGCAGGCCAGTCTTAGGCTGGTGGGAAGCAAAGCTTTCCCTTTTCCCTTAGGCTTTAAATGTAAAACAGGAGACATCTGAGCCCTACTGGGAGTGTGAGTGAGGGTTGGAAGGGGATAGGAGCCACCATAACCTGTCACTTTTATCTGTTTGTTTATTAGAGAAAACCGCAAGAAAATGTTAGGAACCAGGTACTGTCCTAAACTGGGGATAACATGGACACAATCTCTGCATCACTGAGTTTGCATGTTTATGGAGGAGACTTCGTCAGTACATAAATAAATTATACAGCTTCAGATAACTAAAGATGCTATTAAGAAAACAGAGCAGGGTAGGACTTAAGAACAAAGGAGCAAGGGATGAGGAGGCTGTTTTAAAGAACGTTGTAAGATCGTCATGAGAGAATGATTTTACCAGGAATGGAATTACGTGGAGAAAGGAAGCAGGCAAAGCTCTGGGGACAGACAATCCTAGATGAGGAAGCAGCAAGTGCAAAGCCCAGGGAGCAGGCACAAGCTCGGTGTGCTAAGGCAGAGAAGGCCGTGTGGAGGGCGTCACACGCTGGGCGCGGTCGAGAAGGTGGCAGAGGTTGGCAGCAACCACGTGGTGTGGATCTGCACAGGGCATTGAAGGATTTAGGCTTTGGTGCAGGTGCTATGAGAAGCAGCGGAAGGTTCGGAGCAGAGAGTAATGCGATCTGATTTAATTTTTTAAAATTATCTCAATGTTTCTGCTTTGGGATGAGAGCAACAGCTGGATGTGTGATACTCTTCCCCTCTTATCACTGATACCACTATGGCCCAGAGCATAGGCCAAACATTTTCCTAAGTATTATTCCACAAGTGTCTACCAGGCAGAGGTTTAAATTCTTTAGAGGGTGTCTATACAAAAGAAAGTATTAGGAAAGCGATGAATAAAAGCAATCCTCAAAGATGAAGTCATGAAGCAAAACTTTCAGGGTATGAAATGTTCTCTAAGATAGGCAAGTCCTTCTGTTGGTGCAGGATGTAGTAATAATGAAATACACTTCCTTTTTTTTGTTTTAAATCACTGCCAAAAATTCCTAAATGATGATCAGATCAGAATAATCTGTTGAAACAGAACTCTGGTAGGAGATGGATGCTTCTTGGTTCAGGATCTTCTCCCCAGTGTGTGCTCACAGTGGTCGCCGCCTTCTCAGACAACAGAGTCATGTTTCCTATTGCATCCAGGGACGTGTCCAGCTGGCCACCAGGACAGGCACGATTATTCATTTAAAAAGTTCCAGGAGGAATAAGTTCAAGAGATCTGTCTTAACTATGATGACTGGAGGTAATAGCAATACATTGTATACCTAAAAATTGCTAAAATGGTAAATTTTAAGTGTTCTAACCACACACACACACACACACACACACACACACACAAAGATAAGTACATGGAGTAAGGCATATGTTAATTAGCTTGATTTAGCCATTCCACAACGTATGCATATATCAAAACATCATGTTGTACACCACAAATGTATATAATTTTATTTGTCAATTAAAAAACATAACATAACAGATATATATTTATATAGATATATGTATCTATATGTATGTATATATCTGTATATGTTTATGTTTGTGTATATGTATTTGTATATTGGGGCTCAATGCACAATGTATTAGGCTGAATATGTGAAATTATTGTTTCTTTGTTAAAAAAACAGTTATAGGAACTTCATGGTTTAACCTATTGGGTTATTGTGGGTAGTAGACAAATAAGTTTGGGAGCAATTTAAATAATTTCATTTGTCTTACATCGAAATAATAAACTTCCTGTTTACTTGGCTGGAAAAAAATAAAAATTAAAAAATAAAAAACATACTGTAAACGTGCAGAAAATTTTAAAAATTAAAAGTTTCATTCTCCATACTTCTTTTCATTCAGATCAATCACTTTGTCTGTATATCATCAAAACTCCTAGTCAATTCTCACTACCAGTAAATACAATCTTTTGGTCATTTATGTGTCTATACTCAGAATTATATTTAGGATAAACAGAGAAGCTTTTGAGGATGGCTTTTTCTCTTGCAGAGAAAGAGTTGAATCTCACCCACTTAAAGCTGTGTGATCTTATACAAATTACCCAACCTGTCTGGCACTCAGTTTCCTTGTAGGAATAATTTCTACCTTGTAAGGCTATTACAATGGTAAGTGAAAAAAATGTATAAACTTATCAGACATTGTAGCACCATGTTCATGGTAGATATAATAAGTGGTGGCATTTGTTACTAAAGACGTTAAAATGACAATGAGCAGTGCAGCACAGTGCTTTGATTAAAAGAAAGAACATAGTGAGTCCATAATCGTATCTGGTTCCTGATCCATCTAAAAAAATGCAGATAACCACAGGACAGGAGCTTGGAAGGAAGGTCAAGAAGTTATTTGAACATGTGAATATTTTTAGCTAAAATTTACATACATTTGCCACAGAGTAGTTTGACTTCCAAATATGTGCCTTAGGAGTTAAACAAAGATGTGTATATGTGTGTGTATATGTATATGTGTGTGTGTGTGTATATGTGTGTGTGTGTGTGTATATATGTATACACACACAGACACACATATACACACACACACACACACACACGCATATAAAACCAAACATTTAAGAAAGAGAACAATCTCTCAGGATGAGTTCTCTGTGACCATCAATTTTACTTACATTCCTCTGTGGGCATACTTAAGTAAAACCCTAGGAAACGCAAGAAGTTATTTTTCCAAGGATTGGCATTAGATTATTTGAAAACATCATTTTTTATTTTTAGAAAGAGAACTACTTTTTTTTTCCAAAGGAGTACACCAGTTTCATCGCCTTTACCTCTGAACTCTCACCTTCCCAAAAGGCATCTCCAGCAATCTACAGACTCCTCCATATGGAATGATTTAATTTGGCAAAGGACAAAAATACCAATTAACTTCATTTTAATTCACTGAACTGTGTGATGTCTGGAAAAGTTGATGACTCACAAGAAAATCTGACAAGAATGTTTTCAGATCAGAGGGAAATTGCAAAACTTCTGGCCGTGCACCAAATAGGCAAACTTTGGCAACATCCTGTAATAAACACCAGGAGAAAATTGTTAGGTATGCAGCGATTTACTCAGGACAATTTTTAAAACGTTTCCATTGGATTAAATGGCCTTTGCTTTTTTATTTAATCTTGAGTGCCTGTCTGTGTTTGGTATTCTTCAGAGTGAACTACTAATTAGAACCAGACCTAGCACAAGCATCTCTGAAATTCTCCTCAGTTAACTGTTGACCTGTAACACTCTTATGATATCTACTGGGTTGCTATTTTGCAGGTACTTTCCTTTAAAAAAAACAAAACAAAACAAAACCCACCAAACTTCCTCTATCATATACATTAGAATTGAATAGCAAACTTGACTTTTTTCTTAGTATGGAGTTACCAGTAGTAGATATTATACTTATCTAACATACAAAATGTGGGAATACCAAGAAGCCATTTAGTATAATGATTCTGAGCTTGGACTCTGGCATTGATCTAGGCCTCCATTTTAATCACAAATTCTTTGCTTATTAAATGGGTGCCTTCGGACTTGCTAGTTAACCTTCTCAAGCCTCAGTTTCTTATCTGCAAAATAGAGCTAACAGTATAAATTCCTATAGTTAAGGGTTAACAATAAAAGATAAATTAAGCAATGTTAAATAAATTCTGTACATAATCATATTGTTTCATAGATTTGTAAATTTGAAAAAAAATGCTGATTTTTTTTATACATATTGATTGGATCAGATATACAACCAGATTGGCAGTTTTAATTACTTCACAGATTAGGTTAGCTTAAAAACATTGATCCCCTCTAGCAAATATTGGTGAGTTTTAATCTGTGAGATGTACATGTATTTAGTTTCAGAACTCAAATCAGTCAAAATGGCTGAGCCAGTTTTGTTTGTAAACATTACCTGAGATTGACTTGATTCTGAAATCATATAATTTTGTCATTTGTTTCTGAAGCCTAATTCATTGAAACTGGAACCTACCAACTATAAGAAAAATAATGTATTAATTCACAACATTAATTTTATTTAGATTCCTCTTGTATTTCTATGTATTCAGATTAGTTTACCATCCCCCCATGACAAATTGATTATAAAGAGTTACCATATCTTAAAAAATTTATAAAGATTAAAAGACATAAAACAAAACCACACTTTTAAAAAGAAGTAAACTCTCTGGACTTCCAAGGGACAGGTAACCTAAAATGATATGCTCACTGTTCTCTAAAAGTCATCCGGGGGACTCCAGATTACAATACCCACTCTACACTTTCTAAAATATAGCCCAATAGGGATGGGAACAACGATTAATCTTCATAGAATGCAGAGAAGGAGCAGAAGCAATCCCAAAGGTAACAGGTTACATTAACACAAAGATGTGCAGTTTGCAACCAACATATTGCATAGTACCTACAAATGAATAGGAACAAAACAAAGACTGCAGAAAAAATTATCCGGTTTTTGCTCCAGGAATTTAATAGACAAGCTTAGGAAGCATAAATCTTGTGATTGGCCATCCAGGAACTCTCAGTAGTACCCCACAAGGGTTGAAGAGCTTTGGAAAATATGCTACAGGGCTGAAAGTGTACAGCAACTGAAAAAGCATTTTTAACATTCCGAACTCTTTCATACCAAACAGAAGTACATTTAGAGGAAGCATCACTGAAGGGAAAATGAAACTTAATCATTACAATAAACTTGTACTTCCCAGCAAGCTATTTTATTTCTCTTCAGATTTGGGAAAAGTCAGTTTATACTTTGCCTTAAATTTAAACTCAACTTGATGATTTGTGACAGAAGTGTGATATGGAAAGAAAGACTCAAACTTAAGACTTTGTGTGGCTCATAGCAAGCATTCTTAATTCAAGATGGTCTTCTCCCTCCTAGACTTGTAGCTTGAAGTTTATGAATGTCAAGAAGGCAAAAGTAGGTCAAGAATGCTTTTGTAGCTTGACATAATAAAAGGAGATTCATAAAAGATTTCAGAAATGATCAAGATATTCACGTTATAATTCAGCAATTCCAAGAAAAGATGAGGATAAATTTTCTAATACACATGGAATGAGCCTGACAATATTTTCATATTTAAAATTTGTCTAAAAAATAAGTGTGATTGACAGAATGTTTGTCATGTACATATACACAGAAAGAAAGAAAGAAAGAAAGAAAGAAAGAAAGAAAGAAAGAAAGAAAGAAAGAAAGAAAGAAAGAAAAGAAGAGGAAGGAAGGAAGAAAAGAAAGAAAGAAAGAAAGAAAGAAAGAAAGAAAGAAAGAAAGAAAGAAAGAAAGAAAGAAAGAAAGAAAGAAAGAAAAGAAAAAGAGAGAAAGAAAAGAAGAGGAAGTAAGGAAGAAAGAGAAAGAAAGAAGAAAGAAAGAAAAGAAGAGGAAGGAAGGAGGAAAGAAAGAAAGAAGAAAGAGAAAAAAGACAAAGAAAGAAAAAAAGAAAGAAAGAAAAGAAAGGAAAGAAGGAAGGAACAAAGAGGGAGAGAAAGAAAGGAAGGAAGGAAGGAAGGAAGGAAGGAAGGAAGGAAGGAAGGAAGGAAGGAAGGAAGGAAGGAAGGAAGAAAGAAAGAGAAAGAAAGAAAGAAAATATGGATTTATTGGGATTAGGTCATTTTCCTTTGTTCCAGAGTGACCAGCTGATAAGACCTCCCTGGGAGGAGGTTTCTAAAAAGGCATTTTAAACTTTTACCAGTGACTGATGATGTTATAGAATTCATGTTTAACCAATTTTCAGATGACATGAAGTAGAGGAGGCTATCTAACCTATTGACCATCTGTCAGAATCCCTCCCTCCCCACACACAAAAAAGATAAATGGAGTGAGAATATAAATCTAATAGAATGTTTGAAATTATTTGTTAAATGTAGAATTACAGTGTATGTTCACTGTAAAAAATAATTTTATAAAAAGAGCAAACAGGAAAGGCTATAAAGTGAAAATTATAAGATTTTTGTCAATCCTTCTCTTCAAACATAATCACTCTTCAGTGTTTCTTGCCTGCCTTTTAAACATTTTCTATGTGACTATTAGCATACACAAATAGACACGCGTGTAGCTATTTTGTACACATTTTCTAAAGGTTACATAAATGGATCAAGTTATAGGTGCTATTTAACAGCTCGCTTTCCCTCAACAGCATCTCTTGGACATATTTCTAGATTTCTCTCTCTCTCTCCCTGCTTCTCTCTGTATACACACACACACACTTATACACTATATATAGATAGACTTTAATGCACCATTTATTTGTAAAATTACATTGGGAACATAGGACTTAGTTCTGTGTTCCATCTTTGTTTCAAGTAAAGTTACTCAAAGTTCTGTTCTCCCAGGAGCAGGTAAAGGAATTGGGACTATTTAACAGAAGTAATAGGTAGAGATCACAATAGTTATTTTTCCAATGGTATCAAATTTGCATGGCTTAAATTACATATGTCCTGCATGGGATGAATTTGAATGATTGTCATATAGAATAGGAATTAAATATGTTCTGTACTTTGTAACTACGTGTATATTGTCATGTTTTGAGGAAAAATGACATGACTATTAGAAATTTTCAAACATGAAATGAACTTTTTCAAAAGGTAGTGAGAGTCCCATCCTTGGGGATATCCAAAAGAAGGCAAGAAGACACTTGGTAAGTAGACTATAGAGGGAATTCAGGAAGCATATGAAAAAAAAAGAAGTAGGCTGTTAGTTTTATATTGGTTGGTCTTGAAGGGATTAGAGCCTGCTCTGAGTGTATCTGTCTGAAGGAAAAAATAGCAATGAATGGAAACCAACTTTAACAAAGTCCCTCCTTAGCCAGCAAAGACCTCAGCTTGTTTTTCCCGTCACATGATCAAAATAATGAAAATGTAGTAATTAAATGTTGGCCTCTTTTCTAAACTTAGTTTTTTGAAAAAAATATTTCTCCTATTCAATGGATTTTTAGTTTTAAAATCTTCCCAGTAAATTTACTCAATTTCTTCAGCACTATGAGACGAATCAAAGAAAAAAAAAATCAAAGCTCTAATAGCCAATGACAGTATTGGGAGTGCAGATTTCTATATTCTCATTACAGTATTTTGTGTTCCATAGTATATTATTTCTTTTGTTAAAGCATTGAGTGAGGCAGAGAAAAGGTGAATTTGGCCAACTGAATAAAAATTCTGTAAAGCAGAGAAGGCACTTAACTCAGGAGAGGTGTCACACTATAGAATCAGACCTAGATCCAAGAGATTACTCTGGCATTTACTAATTTACTAGCTATGTGACATTAAGCAAGGTACTTAACCTCTCTGAGCCTAATTTTTCCATCTGTAAAATGAGGATAATTGTAACTACCTTGCAGAGCTGTTGGGAAGTTTTAATAAGAGGGCAAAACCCTAGCTCAGTCCTGGTACAGAATTAGTACTTATGCATGTTAGTTTTCTTCTCTTCAATCAACTAATTGATTCTGCTTTTTTTTCCATTTGTTTGTTTGCCTTTAATCAATGAACAAAAATATTTTCATCACACTAAGCAGCATGAGGGTAAGACAACATCTGGTTGTTTATCATGATAGACTTAGGACTTGCACAAAGTAAGCACTAAACATTAAGTTGATATAATTTATAACATTTTAATTATATCCTTAATTTGAAAAAAGATTAAAATTTTCACTTCATTTCTTTGCCACTTTATGACTTTGAATTACTATGCTAAAGCAATGATCTAGTCCTAAAATTTGGAAAAAGTAACTTTTATTGTATATTGAGATCCTATGTCTCAACAGAAGCTATATCTTTTTATCTTCAAATACAAGAGGCCAAGTACTCTACAAGACAGCTTTTTGGGGCAGGCCAAAACCCTATGATCCCTAACATCTGACTTTGTGACCAAGAAAATCTGCCTTTTAAGAATGTATTTGTAGATGTCATTAAAAAAATTAACTTCCCATTTCAGTATAAGAGTCAAGGACCACATTTTCAACAGAATACATCTGGTTTGCATTTCATTCCAAAATTCAAAACCAGGTGTCTTTCATGTGTATTTAATTTTAGAGGAAGGGAGTACCAGAGACATGGAATGATTTGAAGTGGTTTAATAATACAGATAAAGGATATGCTGATATTGTTTTGCAGAATACAATTACTCCTTATTGATGTTGCTGCTCTTATGGTTGTTGGTATGGACTGAATTAAAATTTTCTTTCAAATTGTAGCCATGGTATGTAAGACAGTAAGCCTGATTTTAGGTACACATTGAGCTCACACACATTCATAAATAAACGCTGTATATACTCAATGAGATTTCAGAAACTAGACTCCAAAAAAAGAAAGAGGAAAGGAAGGAGGGACAATGTGGGGGGCAGGGGCAGATAGAGAAATTCTTCACTAACATCTTTAGCAAACAATTAATCATCCTTGAGAAATGTGGTTCAGTTTCTTTGAGAGTGTGAATTTTAAATAGAAGAATAATTATTAGTTATGAAAATCAAGCTGTCTTTGGGGAAAATATTTTGATAAATGAAAAGCTATTTCATCTCCTTGTGTATAGAGTGTTATAAAATGATTTCCATTGGGAGAATTAATCTACTTTTAATTTAAATAGAGTGCATCCCATGAATCCACACACAGTGTTTATTTCTCTCAGTCATCAGAAAATCAGCAATCATATACACCTCTCCTGGTGTTAAGAGGGTATATGAAATTTCATATCCGAAAGCAAGTAAATTCCACATAATATTGATCATCAAAGAGAGAGTGCTTATTTTGTAGAATCACTAACACTCAGAAATTTAATTTTTTTTAAACAAATTAGTCAATAATGATTTTTCTGAACACACAAAAACATAAGTTGACATGTACATGATAGAACAACCATCTATGTGAAATCAAGATAATAAATATTAAGCCCATATTAACTAATTAGCTAATAAATTGACCACTATACATAAAAAACATATAAGTACAATTAATTATTAGGCAACCAGCCTTGAATCTAAAATTTTCTTTCAAATTTTGTTGAAACTGTATGTTCTTTCTTTCAGGGGAGCTTTCAACAAACACAGTCCTTAGCTGGTGAACACAAAACCTCTATCTCTATTGAAAGATCTCTGCACAGAACAGAAATGGTACAGAGGTCAAGTTTCTCAGTACAATGATTATTATCATGTCTTGAACAACATATCCTTATTCATTTTATTACATGATTTATGAATAATCAATACAAAAACACAAGAAAATATTTTAGTTCAAAGTATTTGTGCCAGAAATGCTCAGACCCCTTCTTGCATTAGGTGACTTATGGTTACAGGGGGAACCATGGTAAGAAACTCTCAGAGCCACCTTCTGGGTGTACTCAGCAGCTTAAACTCCCTAGTTCAACATGTTTCTGTGAATTAATCACATATCCAGCAGTTTGCAGGGAGCCCAGCTTTGTGTTCATATCATTTGTGCAATGCCAGTACTGAGAAATCATTTTACCTCTTTGAACTTTAGTAGTGAGTATGAAATAAAACAATGCATTACATGCACCTAACTCTTTATCTGGTCCATAATAGACAATCAGTATATTATTATTATCATTAAAATCATTGCTATTACAATTACTTTCATTGACTCTTAACTCAAGGGGAGGACAACTGCTTAATGGAGCTTTATCAGGGTGCTCAGGGTCAAGTATAAAGATTATCAACCAACAAACTCAGACATTTTCACTTATGTTGACATTATAGAATAAAGAAACATACTCCTACAAGCTAATTAAGATTAAGGATCACATTTTCTCTTAAGAAAAGCAGAAATAAGTTGGGATTTTCTGCCTATCTCAGTTTAAAGACTCTAAGCCTTATTAAAAACTCAGTAAATAATGGCTTTTCATTAATTTGATTTATTTAGATGTAAAGAAACTGGAGAGATGCCCATCCTGAACTTATTACATATCCCAAACTCCTAAACTGCAGAGGGAATGGAATAAGCTTATACTCCATACTCCAGAAGCAGAAACCAATGTTTTAAAGGTTGAAACTATTTCACGTAAACTCTAACACATGGAAAGAATTTTTTTCATATAAACTGAAAAGATTTGCAAGGAAAGATTGATAATCAAAATGCAACACGACCTTAAGGTGAACTTGGTAGGTAAGCCAAGATTCAAGAGGTCAGAGTTATTTCCTTATGACGTGATTCCTCACCCACCTACATCCCTTAGGGATCTGCAGAGCTTATAGTAGTCAACCGGCAGCAGCTGGGTTGGTTATCAAAGACATTCATTTGATAAACATTTATTGAGTATCTATTATAAAGCCAGATGCTATGCTAGACTGTACAGACAAAAAGATGACCAAGATGCTCTGCTGCTGCCACCTATAGCGTCCAGTGCAATGGGGAGTTACTGTACAGCATGGTGACAAAAGTTACCAAAGAGCTGCCAAATGCAATGTGTCATGTACACCTGAGAAAGGGACACTCTGGTCTACCCAAGGGATAGAAAATACTTCGCTGCCTAGGAGATTCTTAGGGTAGCAATCTGGTCACAAGCAGTGGATTTAAAGTTGTGTTTGCATAGCACTTTATATAAGATCAATACATAAAATGTCAGCTGTTCACAAGACAGAAAAAGTGGAGGGGAGCTGACATACATTACGAGAGAGTGCTAAAGTTCCTCCAGGTCTCTCTCCCCTCTCCATGCCACAATTTCAACTGTGTATTTAAATATGAACAGAGGTTTGCAAGATCAAAATGGTGAGCAAGGCATGCCTGACAGGGAGGCAACATAGGAAAATAGCATTAGGAGATTGCAACCGTTTAATTTGGTGAGAAGATGTGGGTCTCATTCTTGCAGCACATTAGAATCCCTTCTTAGGCTTTTAAAAATTACCGATGCCCAGGTTTCACCCCAACCCAATTAAATTATAGGCTCTGGAAGTGGAGTCCTGGCATTGGTCTTTGTTAAAACTCTCAAGGTGATACTAATGCGCATTTGGACTTAAAATTTATTGATCTAGCATAGTGTTTGTGGAGAGAAGGGAGAGGATGAAGAGGTAGCAGTGACTGACGCTGGAGAGATAGGCGTCCCCCTCTCAGATAATGAAATTTAGGTCTCATCATATAAGGAAAGTAAGTAGAGACGCCTTCAGGGATTTTTAAATAGGGGATAGTGTGGTAGGATGGACATATTCTGCCATTTTGGAAGTAATATTAAGGATTGCTTAAGTAAGAACAAGGTAGGAAGTAGGGAAACCAGTTATAATTCCAGTCAAGAGATGACACATGCTGCAGTGGAGGTGCAGTGAAGGGATGGATTGGAGAGATATTTAGGAGCCCAGAACCCATGTGACTGGGAGAGTGAGAGACAGAGAAAAGTCAAGGAAGAAAGACCTCTTTTTAGGTTGGTCAATCTGGTAGATGATTTTACCAATCACTAAATCACCACATATAGAAGAAAATTAGGAGGACCTCCTATGGAGGCAAAGAAATGAGTTAGACATTGGACATTTTGCATTCTAGATGCACAAGGGACAACTAGATGGCAGGGCATGCGTAGATGTTTGGGCTGATGCTCAGAAGAAAGATCTGGTTTGGAGACTTGGTGATATGGAGATTTGGACATCAGCAGGATATCAACAACGGACAAGTCTCTCTGGTGAAGATGACAACCTGGAGTGAGTGTACAGAGTGAGAAGGGAAGATGACATAGGATAAAACCATGTGGAAACACGGCTTTAAAATTCTGGTTCAATCAAAGAACAGCTCGATCAGAGGACATGATGTTATAGAATATCACAGTAAATAAAATTCCATTGGTTGAAGCATGCACAGTTGCACATTAAAATTCTGCATATTAAAATGAGATCCCTTTTTTAACCTATGAGACTAACCACCACCATCTTCCCTTTCAAATCTGAACATCCAAATACTTTTTCTGATAGCACATTCTTATTTATAACTGGTGGATTTGTAGAACAATTTTAGATAGCTACTTAGAAGTATGAATCAATAATTTTATAAAACATTATTTTATAAATTAATATTTCTAGTAATCTAGCCTAAGAAACAATTATAAAACACAAGAAACCATTAATAAAAATATATTTAATTCATAGTAATATTCATTGTATTCAAGGTATTATTTATAATAGTGAAAAAATTGGAAACAGCTTAAATACCCCTTATTAGTACACTAATTAATGATACATTAAAATGTCACATTTTTATATTATAGTAATTAAGAAGATAGGTTCTGGAATAAGTATTGTTGTGTGACTGTGGGAAATCACTAACCTCTCTAATCTTTCCTTATATTATCTATAAAAGAAAGATCATAATATCTAGTGCATAGGTTTGACATGAACATTAACTGGGAAAAAAATGGAAAGCAAAATTGCTAACATTAAGTGCTTATAATAATATAGGCATTCTTCTGTTAGTATTTTACACGTATTTTTAATTCATTTAATCCTCATAAAACTATAGTAAAATCATTATTTTAAAGATGAGGAATCTGATGGGAAGAGGGTTGAATAAAGTCACACAGCTAATAAGTCTTCCCGGCAATCTTCAGAGAGCCTAGATTTTAAGCCTTGGCATCTGTGAAGATCCAATAAATATAGGTAATTATTACCATTTTACTAGTTTAAAAGGTAAGGAAAAAAATACATAAGAAAATAGAGAGTGCTTGTCTTTGGGTAGTGGGCCTATGGATATTATTTTTATTCTTCTGTTGTGCTGTATTATTTTTTAATTATTTTATCATTAACTTTCAACTTTAAGTGCAAAAAATATAAATAAATAAAAATTAACTCAAAATAAGCTAAAACACAAGAATCTTAGTTCTATTTGTGCTTCCACTACTGTCAGAAGTAACTTCTCTGAGTTTTTCACTTGAGTGTTTCTTCAATACTCTTAAACATAAAATAGGGATGATATTCAACTGTTACTTTCAATACTTTTAGTAGTGGAATTCTTTGTTTTAAGAAAATCTATTTTCGGAGTCCAAGCTGGTAAACAGACCAGCATATTGCTTCTCTGATTACAATAAGGGAAGGATAAGAGGCTTAAAGGGGGAAACACAGAGTAGGAATGCTGGACTACCATCCTCCCACAACACACACACTCAAGAGACACATTGTCATACTGCAGCAACAATCTCAAATTCTATGTCACTTTAGTCAACAAGAGTTTCTTGCTCATACTCTATGTCTAAGATAAGTAAGTGGGAGTGATGGAATATGGAATATGGAGGTGGGAGATTCAGCTCCACACAGTCACTCAGGGATCCGACTTAAAGGAGATCCTTAAAGGATCCTCCATCTCATTGCTTTACTTTCAGAAGCTCATGGATTTCTTGGTTATAAGGACAGGGAAAGAGAACCTGGATAATTCCATGGGGTCTTTATTTGCCTTAACCAGGAAATGAAATGTTTTACTTCTACTCACATTTCACTGCCAGAAAGAGTCATACAGCCCAGCCAATTATGAAAGGACTGAGCAATGCAGTCTCCCACATGCCTGCCAGAATAGGAGTATTGATGAAACCCAGCATTGTCCACCACACACATCAAGGGGACCTAAGGGATTCCTCAGAGCACACTTTTACTATACCACTACAAAAGGTGTTTGATCATATCATTTCCATTCAAGTAGTCAGTGAATCTCTGAGACCTACAAAGACTTTCAACAATTCTTCTTTCTTACCTCTGATACTAAACAGGGTACATAAATCCATATCATATTGCCTCATTGACCCCTCCTGTTCTTGCATTTTGGGGTGAAAATTAATGTCCATTTTCTTCTTTACATGAGCACAACTGATAATACGGTTATATGTGTATTGCTTCCATTCAGTATCATCTTCTAAATGAAATAGGGATTTTGTGAGAACAAAAAGAAAATCTATGTTCAAATACATTCCAAAAATATTAGATAAAACAAAATTAGTTATATTTATTGCAGGCTGACTTTCTTTAATATGGCAGCATAATTATAATTTTTCACAAGGTATTACAATATGCAGCACTTCCCAATATAAAAATTCTTTGTATTGAACAATTATCCAAAACTTTCAAAACTCTTTAGAATATAGTTATAAAAATACTGCATATTGTAGAATATGGCATCTACAGCACAACTAATATTGTGATGTTCATAGATGTAACTCTGAATCATGCTGTGGCTTGTCCTATTATTTTTAATGCCTTCAACAGCCACAGGAATGAGGAACAGATAACCAAGGTCCCAAATCCCAAATCCCATGGTGTGAAGTGTCTTAGCAGCAGGGCTCCTGAACTGACTGCAATGGTGTTACACAGAAATTTATGCATGGTGCTATGCAATGGGGGATCTAGTTTTCAACACTAACCCTGATAAATAAGTGAGAAAATCTTCTACTCTCAGGGAGGAGGATGTGACTATCACCTGCATTGATAGAGTATATCCAGCAAAGAGAAGACAAAAAGAGCAGAGTGTTCAGGCCACAGAGAGTAACAGGATCAAGCTAACAGATAAACACTATGCCTAGGATTAACTGGCACGGTCCAACATTTTGCAGAATCTTTTTATGATGGAAGTGTGAATACACAAATTGATAAACGCTATGGGCCTTTTTATAAGTTTATAAATGAGGCCTGAAATGAAAATAAAGGATCACAAAAAGAGAAGTTACAATCTTAACCTAGGTGGCGATGTTTTGAAAAAAGAAAAAAAAAAAGAAAAAGAAAAAGAAAAGCTTCAGCAGAATTCAAAAGATTAACATACTTTTGTCCAGAATCTATTCCCTTAGATACACTGACCTAGGGCTTTGCCAATTTATTTTTGAGGAAAAGGTAGGTGTTTGATCAGAAGTATCTCTGAGACAAAGAAAAAAACAGCCAGAATCCAGAAATACCCCATCCTTGACCACATGCCTTTTGACAGCACTAGTCCCTGAGAGGGATACTCACTTGATGTTCTGGAAAAAAGCACTCTTTGTTACTTTATGGGCTTTAGCCTCTGAGTCTTTCCTCGGTCTTCTATGCCACGAACTGCCCTGAATGCTATGAGAGACATAAGGTTTCCTCTTGACACTCTTGCCTCCAGCTTGACTAAGCAAGCTTTTGTCTGCATCTTTGTCTTAGAATCAAATTCAGTCTTTGTAGTCTTATCACTATAAATTGTAAAAAATAGATATGGAAAGAGGAACCCAAAGAAAAATGAGCATCTTTTCCTAAAGCCTAGAATAGAGCTGTCCAAGTCATTCCCTAGATGCTTTCTTTCCTGGATGGGCATTACAAAGAGTAGGGAAAGAATGGGAGGCTCTCCTCATCACATAATAATGCTACTGTCACTCTCCAGCACCCCAGCCGAATGGGATCCCTGAAGTTTGAGTGCATGACATCAGACTATATGTACAAGGGGACTTAAAAAAGTTCATGGAAGGCTGGGCACGGTGGCTCACACCTGCAATCCTAGCAGTCTGGGAGGCCGAGGCGGGAGGATCACTCTAGGTCAGGAGTTCGAGACCAGCCTGAGCAAGAGTGAGACCATGTCTCTACTAAAATAGAAAGAAATTATCTGGCCAACTAAAAAAATATATAGAAAAAATTAGCTGGGCATGGTGGCACATGCCTGTAGTCCCAGCTACTCGGGAGGCTGAGGCAGTAGGATCGCTTAAGCCCAGGAGTCTGAGGTTGCTGTGAGGTAGGCAGACGCCACTGCACTCTAGCCTGGGCAACAGAGTGAGACTCTGTCTCAAAAAAAAAAAAAAAAAAGTTCATGGAAAAATGAAATTAAAGGATAAAAATAAAAAATATCAACTTTATTTCTCAACAGGAGCTCCATCAAGGTCAACACATTTTTGTAAGATATGATACCAGCCATTTAGTCCATCCCCAAATTACTGAGTGCTGTGGGAATCTAATCATGTCAGTGTAGTCTTTCTTACGTTATTAAGTAAGGGAAAATGAGTGTCCTTTAAAGATTTTTTTTTTTTAAGAGTAGGAAACAAAAAGAAGTCAGGAGGAGCCAAATAAGGACTGTAACGTGGGGGCCTAATGATTTTCCATCAAAACCCTCACAGTATTGCCCTTGTTTGACAAGAGATGACAGGGATGAGCAGAAGCGTTGTTGTGGTGGAGAAGGACTCTCTGGTGAAGATTTCCCAGGCATGTTTCTGCTAAAGTTTTGGGTAACTTTCTCTAAACACTCTATTAATAAGCAGATGTTATAATTCTTTGGTCCTTCAGAAACTCAACAAGCAAAAGCCAAAAAACTTGCCATGACCTTTGCTCTTGCTTTGACTGGCCCCCTGCAACCTCTTGGTAGCCATTGCTTTTATTGTGCTTTGTCTTCAGGATCATACTGGTAAAACCATGTTTCATTTCTGGTTACAATTCTTCAAAGAAATGCTTCAGGATCCGCATCCCATTTGTTTAAAATTTTCATTGAAAGCCCTGCTTCTATCTACAGCTGATTTGGGTGCAATAGTTTTGGCACCCATTTATTAGAAAGTTTCTTCAACTTTAATATTTCAATCAGAATTGTGCAATCTGAATAAATTGAGATGGCTATGATATTGGCTATTGTTTCTGCTGTTAACTGTCAGTCTTTTTCAGTCAGGGAACTAATGAGATGAAATTTTTTCTCACAAATTGATGTGGATGGTCTGCTGCTGTGGGCTTCATCTTTAACATTGTCTTCTTCCTTCTTAAAATGAGCTATCCATTTGTAAACTGTTGATTTCTTTGGGGCATTGGATCCATAAACTTTTTGTAAAGCATCGATGATTTCATCATTCTTCCACCCATGCTTCACCATAAATTTGATATCTGTTCTTGCTTCAATTTTAGCAGAATTCATGTTGCTCAGGTAGGAAATCTTTTCAAACTAATGTCTTATCCTTTTTAGTGCCTCAAACTAGATTCTTTTCAGACATGTTATAACAAGTCAGTATGAGTTTATTTTGGTGCAAAAATTTTTTTTGCAATATATGCATAGTTTTTTCATTCATCTTCCACAAACTTTTTGAAGACCCCTCATATTACAGACTGGTAAGCCTCTCCTTCGTGTGAGGTGCGAGGGAATGAATTACTCAGAAACATCCATGTCTCCTACTTCTCCTTTTCAGTACTCCCAGATATTTCTTGGCCTGTCAGTAAGAGAACAGGGTATGCTTCTATCCAAGTTCTGGAACAGACTGACATGATGGTAGTTGATCAAGAAACAATGGACTTCTTAATGGTGGACCTCAAATTTGGATGTGTTTGCTGCCCAGTCATAGGCAATGTTGGTCTACTTCAGGACTCCCACACAACAGGTGGCGAACTTTATCCTCTCAACTTGTACCACTGTTGGCAGTCAACCCAAACACATGCTTTCAATAGCCAGGATATTTCCAGAGAGAAAAAGGAACAGAAAGGACAGTGTCACAGAGAACCAGCCCTTCTCACAAATTGTACGGATAAGTCACCACACCTAGCAAGGGTAAGAGTGAGTCAGGGAGCAGGAGGATGGGATGCTATACAAATGAAAAAGAAAGCAGGAGTAAAGAAGTTTCCCAAGTGCAACAACACACAGAGTTAAGACTTCATGATGTCCAGTAGATTTCAAGGCTAGTCAAGCACAAGTGCTCATGGCCCTCCCCAATGTTGCCCCATCTGTAATTCCTCCTCTGAGGCAATGTTTGCCGTTCACCCCTCCTGTGGACTCATCTAATTGCAATAACCTCTGTGGGGAACCTAATTCTGCTGCTTTCTTACCTTGTCTAGACCTCTCTTTTTTTTCTTCTTGTCTCCTTCATCTCTTGTCACTTCTCCTGCAAGCCTTCCAATGAATGAATGGAAGAATGATGTTTACTAGTACCACCTGCCTTTTAAAAGAAATCTCCTTTCTACATGGCAAACTAATGACAGGCACCCCAGGTTTTCTTTGCCATTTGGGCATCTTTTTTTAACAAGCAAAGAAAGGCACATTCTAAGAGACTACTTAAAGGCGGGAACTTATTACAAAAATTTGAGGTTTCTGGAAAGACAATTCTTGGATAACAGAAGTTTCACACTACAGCCAGGGTTACTATTGACTCTAGTTCATAGTCACTACACAGTGTGTCAAAAATCTTCAGAGCAAGAACTAACAGCGTTCTCCAAATGGTGTGTCTAAAGGGATTTTAGCACTGTGGCTTATTCATGATAACATACAGTCAACCTCAGTACGTACTTGATCTGCCTATTCATTTGTGAATTAGAAAATGTACCTACATGATTGTCTCCCAAATTATGTGTGTCACAAGTTGCATGTCACATGATTATACTTTTAAAAAATAAATATTTAAATATTTTGGAAACTATGAAATTTTTATTATTCCTTGACATTGCATATATTTAGTCTAAATGCCTGTGTTTTCTTCAAATTACCTCTAATATATTATGTTTTAAATGCAATGAAATATAGCTACATAGAGCAACAGAAGGTAAGAGAGATAGATACAGGTGATAATCTCTTGTCACATCATTATAGCTAGTCATTGAGTATCTTGCTTTTTCTCTTATGGAAAAATAAACACCTAAGCATTCTGCCAATGTGTTTTTTTTCTGTAGTGCTTCAAAAAGCCAGTTTATAAAGCCATCACTTGCCACAGAAGCAAAAGAATATAAGTCATAATACACAAAATAAGTCAAAACATGGTATGGATTATCAGATCACTCTAGTATGTAAGAAAGACCTTCACAGCCCTGCCAGTTGATTATGGGATTTGTGTCCCACAATGAGTAAGCTTGGTATTCCATCAGGACATATCATATTACTGTGTTGATTCCATTGTGTTTATCTTCAGCAAGTGTTCTGGGCAATGTTATCAGAGACAACAATTTTGCAGTCTCAATATTTTAGTAAAAGTCAGACTAAAAAATCAAAATTTTAGTTTCCTCTAAAACAAACCTAGGATATAATTTAATCTTTATTTTTAGGTAGGAAGAAAACTCCCTAGTAAGTTTGCATTGAACTGTCCCTTTTCTATAGCCACGATTCTAAACTTAAGTATTTATGATAGATAATATACACAATGAAGAAAATAATTTTCCACATAATTCCATTTTTATTTAAAAGACTATAGACTAAAAATATTCATATTAATTCTTTTCATTTTCCCCAAATTCAGATTTGTAGAAGGTACTTTCAGAATTTTTTGTTTTGAATTCATGGGTTTTGGTTCTTTGGTACTTTCTTATTGAATTTGTTCCATATATATAGAAGTGAATTAGTTACTATACGTATTTACTATTATACACCTCTTGTTTTCACTGGAAGCATGCCACAGTTATGATCAAATAATATATAGTAAAAAGAATAAAAGACCTTAGGGTATTTTAAGAACTGGATTCCAAAATAATGCATCAGAAGGTCAGAATGTTCATAGTAATTTAAATCTAAAAGAAAGTGAATAAAAATATGTCAACAACATATGGCATTTCAACTTATTCACTGGACTCTTCAATCAATTAAAATATTATAATAATAAATTTTTAAAATTTAAATGATCTAAAAGTGAGGAAATTGTTAATAAAATACAGGTCTTTTATACCATTCAATTTTTTTTGCTATTATCCAGGGATTTTTGTAGGAAAGAATTTATAAAATGTGCATATGTAAGTTTTGCTATGAAATGTGGTGTGCATTCACCAGAAATTCTATAGGAACAAGAAGAAGGATAAAAATTCTTTTCAAAATGTACCACATATCACAGGTGAGAGTTACATAATTTCAAGTACCATCCCAAAATAAATTCTGTTCATCACCCTCAAAAATAAATGTATCCATAACACCTTATTCCTAATCTATGATCACTTACCTATTGAAATCTTTCTACAAAGTATAATAAAATGGTCACTTCTTTTCTCTATATATAAAACTTGGTCACTCACATGAGTGTTTCCATTTTAATACTTTTGATGTGTCATCAATACTCTCTAAATTTCAGTCTCTTCATTTATAAAACAAAGATACAAACATCTACTTCATGATGTTCTTGGGACAATCAAATGAAATTATGCGCATGAAAATACTTCGCAAACTGGAGAGCACATGAGATAAAATCATCTATTATTTTTATGATTTCCTATAAATACATGGCTTCCTTCACTACACACTCACTCCCCATTACCACTAAAATGGCATGATTAAATGGTCAGTGAATGATGGGGAAATCCAAGGCCTCTTAATGTATTTCATTATCTCAAACTCTTACCATTCCTTTTTATATGTTTGTATCCAATTTGGTAAAACCAATCAGGGGAACTGGGACTACCTGCAGAGTGCAGTAGTGATGGGAAGGAAAGGCATGGAAATAAAGCCTTCTTGAGCACACATCACATGCTAGGCATTTTGCTAGAAATTTTTACCTTTTTTTAACCTTCAGGGAAGTACATATTATGCCCATTTTATAAATGGGCAAAGTGATGATAAAGGTACAAGGTTTAGGATAGGGGGTACAGTGTTGTGATATTTGTTCTACCTTTCCAACATACTGGATAAAGAGCTCTTTTTAAAACACCTTGACCAACAACTACAAAAAAGTTCCCTTTCTGTTGATAACCCCCGGTCTGTGTGGAGGAATCAGGCACAATGCCAAAAGTGGTTGTAAACTGCACCCACTGAGCATCAATCAACAGAACTTTCTTGGTGTATAGTAGCCCCCAGTGAATGACGAACATAGGTGATTCAGAGACTAAAAGAAAGGAGCCAAATATAATTTGTAAATAGTATGTACCATCACCCAGAAAGTTAATTCCTTCTCAAATCTTTTAATTGAGGACACTCTCACCCAACTTCAGCCCTGCCTCCACACACAACAAAAGTTCCCCTTTTTGCTCCACATACTGGCAGTTACTTATCTTTCATCTCCAGCAGAATGAGTTATTTTTCAAAACAACATAGTTACTGTAATAAGATGGCCATGGGGTTAGGTTAGCACAGAGCATTTTTGTAAAGAATAGACCTACTTTGTTCCTATCTATTATATAACCAACATTCTTGACCAAAGCCTTAAGTTTAAATTTTAGACATCTAAGCAAAAATTTCAAAAAGGGCTTCCTTTAAGTATTTTGTCCTTATTTTTTAATTGCCCTTATCCCTTTTTAATTGAAAAATAACCAGGTCTCTCATAGTAGAAGGCACTTTCCTGATCCCCTTTCAGTATAGAAAGAGTTTGGTTCTAAAATAAGTAAAGGCTTTTAACACAGGAGATCTATCATGACCACTCACTATCTGTATGATCTTGGGTAGGAACTTTAAACTGAAAAGCCCCAATTTCCTCAAGGGGGTGAGAATGACAACCTTGACTAACATTTTTTGCTGGGACAAGAAAATGAAATGCATATGTGAGAAAGTGGTCTTCAGATGGCAGTGCTCTTACTTTCAATACTTCCTCACTAAAACTTGTTCTCATTCATCCATTTGTTCATGGAACTAGAAATATTTCTAGGGTGCCTACTCTGTGTCAGGTGTTATGCAAGCTGCAGTGAAGGATAGTATTCACTAATACTTATCAACTCAAAATAGATTCAAGACTTATATGTAAGACCTGAAACTATAAAACAACTAGAAGAGAACAAAGGGGAAACACTACAAGATATTGGTCTGAGAAAGTATATTTTTTAATAGGATCTCAAGAGTAGAGGCAAAAAAAGCAAAAACAGACAAATGGGATTATATCAAACTAAAAAGCTTCTGCAGAGCGAAAGAAACAATCAACAAAATAAATCTGAGTAGGTATTTCTCAAAAGAAGACATTCAAATGGTGAATAAGTATATGAAAAAATGCTCAACATCACTAATCATTAGAAAAATGCAAATCAAAACCACAATAATAGCCAGTTAGAATGGCTATTATCAAAAACACAAAAAGTAACAAATGTCAAGGATGTGGAGAAAGGGAAATTCTTATATGCTGTTGGTGGGGATGTTAATTAGTACAGCCACTATGGACAACAGTATGGAGGTTTCTCAAAAACTAAAAATAGAACACACCATATGATCCAACAATCCCACCACTAGGTATATAACCAACAGAAATAAAAATCAGTATGTTGAAGAGATATTTGCACTCCCATGTTTATTGTAACACTATTCACAATAGCCAAGATATGCAATCAACCTCTGTGTTCATCAATGGCTGAATGGATTGAAGAAATGTGGTATATATACACAGTGGAATACCATTTAGCCATAAAATGAACAAAATCCTGTCATTTGCAACAGCATGGATGAACCTAGCAGACGTTAAGTGAAGTAAGCCAAGCTCAGAAGGACAAGTACTGCATGATCTTACTCATATGTGCAATCTAAAAAGTTGATCTCATAGAAACAGAGAGTAGAATAATGGTTATCACAGACTGGGGTGAGTAAGGGGACAAGAGGAATGGGGGGAGGTTGGTAAATTGGTACAAGGTTACAGTTAATAGAAGTAATAAGTTCTAATGTTCTATTGCACAGTAGGGTGACCATAGTCAACAATAATGCATTTGTATGTGTGAAAATATCTAGAAGAAAGGATTTTTGAATGTTCTCAACATAAAGAAATGATAAGTGCTGGAGGTGATGGATATGCCAGTTATCCTGATTTGATTATTATAGGATGTATATGTGTATCAAAGCATCACATATGCCCTATAAATATGTACAATTATTATGTCAATTAAAAATAAAATAAAACTTTAAAAAAGAGAAAGTGATTGGTGTCTTTAAATTCTAGCACATTCTATAGAGTGAAGAGATAGCTGTGAATTAGAAAATTAGCAAAGGAGACAAAGAGAGATTTTCATGTTACATTGAAGCAATGAAGAATCTGGATACGTGTTGTGATGTGAAAGATGAACAGCACAGGTATGTTCAAGGAACACTAGGCTTGTTCTAGTAAGGTCATGGTAATGTTACATGGAGCCAAACTGTACAGGGCATTGAAAATCGAGCAAAGGAATATAGATTTTATTTTAGTATGAAATAGAGAGTATTTGACAATTTTATATATAATAATAATGTGATCAGAGGAAAAATATCAAAAATGGTGGTGTGAGGCACTTAGGTAACCTACTCACTAGTGAAGCAATTCACTTAACTAATGAAAATTATAAATAAATAAATAAATAAATAACCACTTAAAATTTCTAAAAATTTATTTATTCAAGAAAATCAATTAAATCTCAGTAATAACTGTGAGAGCCTGTGACATCTTAGTCACAACCCACTCCCATGTCCTCCCCTCAGTTCAGTGTAACAGAAGCTCTACTCCAGGAGGATGGGGCGTTCTCATAAACAATAGAGCAATCAGTTAGCAGTTAGTGGAAACTAGTGGTTGGGTGTTATATCTGGAGAGCTCAATACCACCTCCAGCTCCACAATTCACCAGGATGACTCAAAGGACTCGGTGTACAGTCTTTCTCAGGGCTATGATTTATTATCATAAGGCTACAAATCATAGTCAGGAAAATGAAAAGATTCATGGGATGAAGTCCAGGGGAAAGCAGGTATAAACTTCCTAGAGTTCTCTCCCAGTGAATTCACACAAGATGCACTCAAGATACTAGAATTAGAAGGGAACTGCTTTAGTCATGCAAAGTACATCTGTGAAAAACTCACAGGTAAGGTTATACTTAATGATAAAAGATTAAATCTCCGCTCTGAGGTTAGGGAGAAGACAAGGATTCCACTTTACTGGAGATTCTAGTTCAGGAAATTAGGCAAGAAAAAGAACTAAAAAGTATTAAGATTGGAAAGAAAGAAGTCAAACTAGTAATATCTTTATTTGTAAATGACAGAATCTTATATATAGACAATCTTAAGAAATTCATATGCAAAAATATATTAGAATTAATTAGTACAGCAAGATCGGAGGACACGGGATCAATCAGTATACGAAAACCAATTATATCTATATACACTGAAATAGTGTATCCAAAATTGAAATTAAGAAAGTAGTTCCATTTGTGATGGCATGAAATGCCTAAGAATAAATTTAACAAATGAAGTATAAGAATTTGTGCATTGAAAACAATAAAACGTTGTTAATAGAAATTAAAGAAGACATAAATAAATGGAAAAAGAGCCCATGTTTGTGGATTGGAAGAATTAATATTATCAGGATAACAATCCTCAAACTGATCTACAGACTCAGTACAATCCCTGTGAACATCCAAGCTGAATTTTATTCAGAAATTGATATGCTTTAATTTAAGATTTATATGGAAATCCATGGAACCCAGAATATCAAAATTAATCTTGAAAATACAGAACAAGGTAAAGGAATTCACACTTTCTGATTTCAAACTTACTACAAAGTTGCAGTAATCAAGACATAAAGATAGACATCAGTGTAATAGAATTAGGAGTCCAGAAATTATCCCTTACATTGATTGTCAGTTTATTTTCAACAAGGCTGCCAAAACAATTAGATGGAAAAAAATGCATTTTCAACAAGTGGTACTGGGACAACTTAATGTCTACATGCAAAAGAATGAAGTTGGACTCCTACTTCACTGCATATACAAAAAATTAACTCAAAGTGGACCAAAGAGTTAAATGTAAAAGCAAAAATATACAATTTTTAGAAGAAAATATCTTCATGACTTTGGGTTAGACTGTGATTTCTTAGATATGACACTAAAAATACAGGTGACAAGAGAAAAAATATCAATTGAACTCCATCAACATTAAAAACTCTACCGCTGTAAATTATATAATCAAGACAGTGAATAGATAACCCACAGAATGAGAGAAAAGTATTTGCATATATCCCTCTGAGAAGATAGATATATCCATATTAAAAGAACTCTTACAATTCAATGATAAAAAGATAAATAACCCAATTTAAAAGTGGCAAAGGATTTGAATAGAGATTTCTCCAAGGAAAATATAACAACAGTCAATAAGCACATGAAGAGATTCTCAACAACAGTAATCATTAGGGAAATGCAGACCAAAATCACAGGAAGATACCACTTCACCCACTAGGATGACTTTAATCATAAACATAAATAATAACAAGTGTTGACAAGGGTAGGAGGAACTGGAGTCCTTGTATGTTGCTGGTGGGAATGTAAAATGATGCAGCTGCTTTGGACAAATATTTTGCACTTTGTCAAAATGTCATGTAGAGTTACCATATGACCCAGAAATCTGCTACTAGGTAGACACTTAACAGAGATGAAAACATATGAGCACACAAAAACTTGTACACAGATGCTTACAGCAGCATTATTTATAATAGCTGAAAAATGGAAACAACTCAAATGTCTATAAATTGATGAGTGGATAAACAAAATGTAGTATAGCCATACAATGAAATAATATTCAGCCACAAAAAGGAATGAAGTACTGATATGTGCCACAGCATGGATGAACCTTGCTAAGTGAAAGAAGCCAGTCATAAAGTACTGCATATTATATAATTTCAGAATAGAATACAGAAGATGTAGAGAGATTGACTCTATCATACATTCCTAAGGGAGTAAAATGTACAGATGCCATTGAAAACAGTTTGCTGGTTCCCCCAAAAAACATATGATCTAACAATTCCGAAAGAATTAAAAACAGGAACTTAAGCAGGAACATGTGCTCCCATAGTCATTACAGAATTATTAACAATAATCAAAAGCTGGAAACAATCTAAGTGTCCATAAATAGATGAATGGATAAACAAAATATGTTATATACATACAAGGGAATATTATTCAGCCATTACAAGGAATGAAGTTCCGATACATGCTACAACACAGATGAACCTTGAAAACATGCTTAGTGAAATAAGCCAGACTCATAAAGACAAATATTATATTATTCCACTTATATGAAATATCTAGACTGGGAAAATTCATAGGGATAGAATGTAAATTAGTGGTTGCAAAAGAGGGTAATGCGGAATTATTGCCTAATGGTTAAAATATGGGGTAATATTTGGGTTAATGAAAAATTTTTCTCCACTTAGATAAGTGAGAAATGATGCTCAAATCTCTCTCCTCTCCAGGGATGGAGAAGTTGAACTGTGATCCTCCACCAGGCATTCCACAGGTGGAGGCTGAGGAGGACTCTCTCACCAAAGTTTTTAGGGACACTGAAATCCCAGGAGTCAACCGAGCTAAAAGCTGAGAGAAATTCTCAACTCCAATTAGCCAAAAAGCCTAGTAGGTGGGAATAGAGAGGTGCAGCCAGGGATTCGAGGGCCAAAAAAAAGTGAACCTAAGAATAACAAGTCAACTGTTAACAGGAAGAGGTCTGGGTCAATTGCTTGTAATTTTTATTGTGGTCTGAAATTTGCTTTTATGTGTCAACCACAGCTATAGAACTAGGAAGCAGACTTGGTCATTTGTTCATTCAATAAGCATTTAGGCATGTATTGTACCCTGCTAGGAACATTGCACTAAATATGAGATGAGATGTGTGGCTTTTAGCCACATCAACACATGATGGCTAAGAAGGAAAAAAAAAACAAACCTGAGACAAGAGCCCCCAGGGAACTCTAACATTATTGCTGTTGTTTTTAAAAGGAAGTGTAAAAGGATACCAAATATTTCTTGCATGATGTCCTAGCAAGCAAATTCTTACACCTAGTTTGAAAAAAACAAAAACCTGGAAGATGAAATCAACTGTGGGAATAAAGCTCTTTTGACCTGGTGACTTATCTGAGCAGAAAGTTGCTTCCCTTGACAGTGGTTAAGATGCCTTGTTTGTACTCACTTGATCCCTGGACTCCTTTACCCTCCCCCAACTGCCATTTGCCTGAAAATAGTTAAAAGGCAAAGCAGTAAATCAGGAAGTCTCCAAACACAGCGGGATTCACTTTACAGTACAGCAGGGTTAGGGTTGAAAACTGAAGTCGTCTAATTCCATTTTCAAAGCTGAACATCTAATGGTGGATTATCATTAATGACAGACAGCATAGTGTCAAAGGGTTGTGTCAGATTCCAGACCTTTTCATGCTTTAAATTCCTATGTTTAATCAAAAGTTAACCAAATCATTGCTGGTAGCAAACTGCTGCTTCTATGTACCATGGGTGGCCTGTCTTTGCCACTGAGTCAGATACTGCTGATAAGGAAAAGTACCAACTTATATTTTAATAGTTCGTATATATACATTCCTTGATGTTTTACCACTTTCCAAAAACTGTAACAACTAGCTCATGAGAAATTACAGCTGGAGAAGTTATGTCATTTTATCTTTAATTGGAAAATAACTTGGTTATTTCAATATATAATTATTGACTTCAATAATGTCTTTGTGTGGTTAAGCAAACATTATTGAGTCTCAGAAACATTAGTGAGTCCAATGTATTCAGAGTTGAATACAAGAATCCTGTCCTTAAGCCTAGACAGAAACACAGAGTATTCAATTTATTGTGATAATTACTATAGTAGCAGGATAAACATAGTAAAGAGTAACTTTTGGGCAGGACCAAGGAAGACTTCATGGAGGAGGTAGTATTGAACATGGACTTGGAAAGAAATGTAGGGGTTTGCTAAAATGAGGGAAGTCCACCATAGAAGAGATAGTAGAAATGACAATACTAAAGCAAAACTGTATTAAAGAGCTTGGTTTGGTCAGAAGACTCAGAAAATTGTGCACGTGTCTGTAACACATGTGTGCTCAGCGTGGGAGTTGGGTAGCAGACTAGGGCAAAGTCTGAGAGGCTGGAGAGGTAAGTTAGGAATACTACAAAAAGCCCCCCATGATGGTCTCTGGAATCATCACTGCACCCTGAAGGCAAGTATTTCTCTACTGGAGCACTCCTGAGAATCACCTGAATGGCTCTTTAAAACACAGATTGCTGAACCCCACCTTCAGAGTTTCTGATCAAGCAGGTGGAAGGGATGGTCCAAAGTGCAGTTCTAACAAACTCCCAGGTGATGCTGATGCTGCTGGTCAGGAGATCAGACTTTGTAAATCACTGTTGGTAAGTGGGAGACAGAGCAGTTTCTGTCTTTGTCTTTGTCAGTCATCTTTGTTAGCATGATAGTGTTTACGTGGTAGAAAGGATGGAAACATTAGAATATGCTGGTTGCAGGAAAATAAGAAAGCACATGATCCATTTACTGTGTGCAACATTCTGTGCTAAGAGCTAATTTGTAGCTTTCATGTTACATACTGCAACTACGTAATAGGCAGGTCTTAAGCATAAGACTTTGACTTAGCTGAGTGCTGGAATTGCAGCTAACAGGTGGTGGAGGAGAGGAAGAGCAGCAGGATGGTGATGGTCCTGGTAACTGGTGGAGCTGCAACTACCAGGCCCAGCTGTTGGCTGGTGCAATGGGACATTTCCACCAGGGTGAATGGAATTTGGGCACAGTGGGCTGTTCATTGGCTGTGGTGTGGGAAAGGAGACTCGACCGACTCCCATCGCTTCTCCTAGGCTCCACTGATCCTCTAAATCTGGTATGCTGGCAGCTGCAATTGGACCTCATCGTCTAAATATAAACACAGGTGAGTCACCTAGACATAGCTTGAAATTTCAACTCCTCATGTGGCTTTCCAAATTCTCCTTCATCTAGATAACTTTAGGTCCCATTGCTTTTAAATATACAACATTTATTCTTGAGAGCCTGGGTATCTGACCAGACCTCAGATAGGCCAACTTTAACCCCCTCTTCATGCCATTTCCCATAGTAGTAATGCCTTTCTCCTTCCCTATCAAGGCAAATCCTACCCATCCCTCAAAGCTTAGCTCACATTCCTCTTCTTTGACCCCTTCCTTTATTTTTCTAGCCCACACTGATCCTGCAAATTGTGAAATTCTATGACCACAATTGACTTATAACTCACAATTTGTACTTAACTAAGCATATTTCTGACCTCAGCCGAACGTTTCTTCATCAGTCTTAATTTCTCAGCCAGATGGCCAACTCCTTAAAGTTCTGTACTACCCAGGAAATTATCAAGGTGCTCTGCACAGGATAGAAAATTAGATTCTCAAATGCTGATTCATAATGTCAACCTGTAATGTCAATGAAAGGAAATACGTTTAAGACCTGAATCAAATATATTTCAAGTGGCATAGTAAGATGTAACAAATTACCTAGAATTTTAAAAAGTAACCTAAACATATCTAATAGATATTCCCCGCACCCAACCTCACTGTGCTTGACCTATGGTAACACCTCCATTTTCTGATTGCTTATCCCCATTCTTGCAGGCATTTATCTTCCTCTCTTTGCTTTTAGGTTTTTTTTTTTTTTTCTTTGCTAGTTTTTAGCTTCTGAATTGCAAACCACAGGGAGAGGTAGGAATAGTAGAGATACAAAATCTTGGAACTCCAGACTCCAGTGACTACACTCACTCCTTAGCCTTCCTGCTGCTGTATCTGGGACTGGCTCCAACTTGGCTTGGCTCCTGGAGTCTGTGGTGCCCAGAGCTACCTTTCTCTAGCAGACAACTTTGCTATCCCAGATACAACGGCATTATCTTGCAGATCATTCCCAGACTACCTTTCTAAGCCAGACTTACTACTCCCCCTGTCTAGACCTACACTTTAAGCTTTCAGATGTTTTGCCCAAGTGTTTCACAGTCTGCAAACATGTCATCCTATAGACAAGCATAAAGCTTACTGTTTGCCCCAGGGCTATGCTCCTATCATGCTTGTCATTATTGATAGTAGGAACAGCATGCCACTGCAATTCTCCCAGGCAGCCAATATGAGGATCATTTTAACTCTCTTGGTTTATTTTTGTCCTCCATTCTTTGTCCATAATATTTTCAATATATCCACATTTAACCATGAAAGAAGAAACCTATGCCTTGCTAATCACATGGAGAAAATATGGTGGCACTAGCCTCCCTTTTTTTTGTCCATTTAATTTGAATTGGTCTTTCTGTCCATAGTAAATGTGGTTGTCAAAACCCTAACACAATCATATTTACTCAGACACACACACCACTTCCCTACAGAATTTATAAACTTGTAAAGGATGAGTGGCCTAAAAGTTGGCCACATGTGAATCCTTATTTGCATTCTTCTTCCTTCTGACCTCTGGAATCAAGGTGGACATTGGCTTACCTTAAGCCCTTTTATTCTTTTGTCCTCTATGCTTCTACAATATTCTTAAATCTGATATAATCATTTCCTTGATTTAGAAACTATTTTAGGATCCCTTGTCCTTCAAAGAAGATCAAGAATTAGCTAAATCAGCCCACTGGAAACACCAATCTTAAAAGGCTAGGGAGGCATTATGATTATTTCTAACTTTCTATTAATAATCAGCCTAGACTACCCCATTCATATATTAAGCTGAAAACTTTTTTAGATTCTGACTGAAACTTTCTTTAGAGTCCATGGAGAAAATAAAAGAGTCATGGGCAAAACAGTCTAAAAACTTGGCAGAAATACCTTGAGATAATGGGAAAATGAATAGTGGCAAGTATGGTTGCCCTCCCATTTCTTTATGCATCCTATGGTATGTCATAACAAGTATAAAATAATTACTAGATATGTATAGAATGAATAAATTAACATCAGAATAATGCACAAAACATTGTAGCATATGGAAGTGTTCCCACTGGTTCCGAAGTATGCCATGTTGTCAATTTAATATGCTATAGTTTAATTTTTGTGTTTTGAAAACATCACTGAGGATGCAGCAAAAATACATCATGAAAACTACATTTTGAAAATGTTATTAATCAATGTTTCATTTCAGAAGAATGGAATCTCTAATTTATGTCCCAGAGTCTTGTCAAAAGAGTGGTATTGATTACCATGTTATACTTTGGAATCTCTCTAAGCTTTAAACTCAGCTTGAAAGCAGGATCGTGAATCTATTCTTGAGTAAGTGTAAGGCAAAGTTGTTATAATCAAATAACTTTAGTATTCGCATTAAAAATAAAAATAACATTGAAATCATCTTAGGTAGACAATTTGCAATGGCTCCCCTGAGTCCCCTTAATAATTTTACATTCTGAAATCTCTGAAACCTTGATTGATGCATTGATAAATACTTTCTTCTGTTTAAGATAAAGAACAAACCATTGACTAAAACTAAAGCCAAGTTTTGTCTTTAAAATATCTCCAGTGAATGTCAAACTATATCAAAGCCTAATTCGCACTGGAACGCATATCATGAATGTTGTACCATTCATAAATCCCGACTTTAAATCCAAATTTTATAATGACAACTCTGCTTTCAAACAGTTATGTTGTTGGCAAAATGTCTCTGAAGACTGACTGCAGGGATTACAAGGTCATCCTTGGTTCCAGTGAATCCCATAAACTTGTGAATAAGAAGCCCTTATTTTTCTAGGGCTTTAAGTGTCATGATAAGGAATAGAATATGTCAATAACCTGCTCCACAAGTTTCCTGTCTTAGATGTCTGGATTTGATCACATCTCGGGTAATAATTTTGGCTTATAATTATTTAAGGGAGATCATTTGGAAATGTGGATGGCTAAAGTAACCCAAACAATATTTAAAGTTACTTGTAACCCCTAAGTGAATTTATTAATTTTGATCAATTTTAATTAATATCAACCCCAGAATAACCAAATTTAGATGACTTTGAGCACCCTCTCGATTATTCATATTATTATTAATGCTTGATTGTTTTCCGCAAATTGTTCTTTCATATGTGAGCTTTAACTGATACCAAACATCAAGTCTAATTCAGATTGCAGTAAGGAAATGTACAAGAATGTTCTCCACAGCAGTTCTCTGATTAAGAAACTAGAGTTTCTCTGCCGCTATGAATATTCCATGATTCCTAATCTATGAATAACTGTTTCCATAGCCATTTACATGATATTCCACTCCTCCTAGCATGGACAGCTGACTCCGCCTTACTCTTCGGGTGCATACACTTGATTTTCCTTCTCTGCCTCTTGCTTTTCCTTTCTCTTTCTTAAAAGTCAGAAAACCTTTTTTGACAGCCTCAATCCCAAGGTGTCATTCCCTTTATTTTTAATTCCCTGACCCTCTTAACTATTTGTATTGTTCTTTACTTTGTGTGTTACTAGCCTGTCTCTCATTCTCAGAAAGGTGGAAACGATGTAGTTTTTCCTTAGTACTTGCATAGAGCCAACTGTAATGCTCAGTATGCAGTAGGTGTTTCACATATGTTTCTCTAATGAAGGGATAGCAGTGCAATCTGGGAAAACTTCTCAGTAGCATTGTCTTGCCCACTCTTTTTTAAAACCCCCCCCCATGAAAAAAATAATAGTAATGTGAATTATTACTACATTTCCCCCATGCTCCTTTCTGATCATCATTTGCAATAAGAACTATCTGGAAGTATTTTGCCCAAGTACAGGCAAAAGAGAGACAAGGAAGAGAATTGGAAAAATGGCTCATCCCCAAGCTAATGATTCAGGATTCGTTGTATTGATTAACAAACATAAGTTATAATGTGGTTCTGACATAAAAAGTGTTTTTAGGGAGACATATAACTTGAAATAAATTATTCTACTTATAATATTTTTTAAAAGTCAAGAAATGATGCCATTTACCAAGCTATGCATTAGATTTTTCTAGCTAAGTCATTTCTAAAATAATCTAAAGCATGTACTAGTAACCTTCCTCTTCTGGAAGCCTGGTATTATTATTTCTTAGACCTGGGAACAAAGTAGAAGCAGGCTGTTGACATAGGCAGTGCTGAAACCAAAGGCTTCCTCCACCACACCTGTTAATCACTCAAATGAAAGGCGAATTCAAAGATGTAACACAACACTGTTGGCTGCGCAAAACTGCTTGCATTACCACAAGTTCACTTATGACTCTCCTAGGAGTATCATTGTTGTGAAACCTATAGAATTAGAAACTGCCCCCAAATTCTGCTCGGCAGAGAATGCAAACATTTCACTCATGTGGCACTTGTTTGTCAAATGAGCAAGGGCAGGGAAATTGATGAGGGTACTAATTATTCTTGAAAGAGCCAGAGAGGAGTGGAGAACATTCAAAGGCTTTGAAATGAAGTAAAGAGCAAGGGAATGAATTTCCCCAAACTTTAAAAGGCTTCGGATTCACAGACAGCAAGGCTGGTGAGTAGGACAGAGCTTTCTCAATTAGAAACAGGCCTCCTCCTCTATTGCAATCCTGACGTCTCCCTTGTGGATTAAAGCAACTGGAGCACAAATTTTTGAAAATTGTGAAATTTTCTATTTTCTTTCCAACACTGAATATCCATGCATAATAGGGGAATATAGACCATAACTACTTTGACTAATCTTTTGTCTTGTTGGTTATGAAAATTAATGCTTTTTTTCCCTTTAAATACCGAAAAGGAACACCATGGTAGTTCAAGCGGCGGAATCTTTTAGGAAAAAAAGCCTCAATTACTCACCATTTAAGTTAACTATGCAAAGGAGCAATCCTGGACCCAAGTAAAATTACTCTGGACTTACCAAAAAAAGCCAAGTTAAACTTGGTTTCTAAGCCACAGATGTTTACCTGCATTAAAGTTACAAGTCAGAAATGTCATGAAGAGTTAGAACAAATCAGTTGACTTAGTATACTAATACAAACTGGCAATTATTTTAAGCCCCCTGCAAGGGAAATTCAAATATTTATATTATCTTCTCCTCCCTTCTCCATAAAATAGATAAAGAAGGTACTAGAAGGGAAAGATCAGCAAAAGAGAAATAGCATGGGCGAGCAGGCTCACACTGCTATAAGCAGAGACCCTGGACTTACTCTGCTCAGAAGTATTTACATGTTAACCAGACATGGTTAAATACTGAGAAACCTAAAAAATGAAGCCTAATATTGAGAAACCAAGTGGTGTGACTGTGTTTAGGATGGAAAATATTTGAATGTGTGCTAGAGTACAATGAGCTGTATGACATCCATAAAATCATACCAATGAGGTATCAAAAAATATTCAGTAAAAGTTTACCATTTGCAGAGCACTGTTGTAGGTTCTATGAGAGCTTGTACTTGCCCTCAAAGATCTTATAATTCAGTAGTGTCACAGGAAACACGCAGCAATCTAATGAGAAAATGGTTGGTTTAAGTCATAGCATAGAAAGAGATGTTACGCAAGAGCATGAAGACTGGAAAACCAATTCTTCATGGTGGTCAAGAAAATTTATGATAAATAAACATGCACAGTTGCTTGCTTTGCCTAATTGTAGAAACATTCCTACTGGCTGAACTCTGCTTTTCTGCTTTTATAATGACTCTAAAGTTTTTCATTATTGATTTAATGGAGAGCATGAGTAACCCTGAGAAATCCTCTCCTCCCATTTCTTACCTACTATGTCATCTCTTGGTAATCGTGACCCCCTTACAAGGAGTGGTTGATATCATAAGAATTGGCTTAGCATAGTGGCCATAATTTTATTCTTTTATCCAGTATAACATGACACAGCTTCCTCAGGAACTCACACAGACCTGGGCACATCCAGATAAAAGGTAAGGTTTGGTTATTAAAGAAACTACCATGAGGAGTTAGGGTTGGGCATCCTCATTTGAACTAACAAAATATGTTGGAAACATACTCAACTAGGACAGAAAAGACATGTTCTTCCCAGAGGCTTTCCAAGGCTTGTTCCCGTGCCAATACATTTGATCTCAATGATCTCCAGTAACTAGGATTGTGGCACAATAAAATGGAATCATATTATCCCTGGTTTTTTAAAATAAGCACAAACTGTGAGCACTATATGAGCATGCAGGTACAACCAAGAGTCCTGTCCAGTGTGTGCCCATCACGAGTGTCATGCAGCACACTCTGTCCAAGGATGCCCTGATGAATCCTTCAAGATGCAGCCACAGGCAGAAAACCATTTCCCAGGCTGACTGGGTTATTCAAAAGACTTGAACATGTTCCATGGTTATTCAATTTCACAACCACTACGTCTGGATTACAGGAAATTATATCTAAAGTAGGACAGAAAATCTACAATAGAAGCAACCAGATATTCGAACTAGGATAATGACTCAAATCTTTAAGAAGGTTTTTGTTTATACTTTTTTTATTATTTGGTTTGGTTTGGTTTTTTACTACAAAATACTAGATTGGCCAACCCTGGGTCCATGGAAGAGAAGGGTATGTATATATCCACTATCTCAGGCAGATAATTGACATTTCCTTTTATTTTACATAGTAAATCTTCCCTCTGTTGAAACTGATACTTCAGTCAATTACATGTGTTGTGCTCCTTTTTTCCCCTAGTTAGATCTAAAGCAGGCAATGACAGGCTGTTCTCTGGCTATATTCCTGCATCTCAGAAGAGAAATATCAAGCAACCCATTGGCTCAGAAAAGTTTTGCTCAGTTTTGTGGGCCCAAGGGACCTTAGGTATAAGAAAGACTTAAGCTGAGAGTGGAGAGTGGGTAAAAGCACTGTCCTTGGAAGCCTTCCTGCATGAGTTATTGGTTATATGTTATCTTTCTTCTGCTATTTAAATCCTTCCCTCTCTTGTATTTTCTTTCCCCTTCTTTGAAATGTGGGCCACAACAAGCCTTCAGACTACAGGGTGTCCCAAAAGTCACCATGCATAGGGAAAATGGGAAATGGTAGCTAAGTGTACCTTTATTTACAAAATATTCATTACAAAATTTTTCCTTTGTATGGAGACTTTTGGGACACCCTGTATTCTGCCTCTCAGAGGTCCACAGAGATACAGGAGAAGCTGTGGGTTTGCATTGCCTGCAAGCTTGTTCATGCATTTGCCACATTAGCCCACTCCTTAAATCTGCCACATTTTCAAGTCTTCTTTTCTTTTTTAAATTTCATGTATATATTTTTTAATTTCCAAATATTGCAGGGGTACAAATGTTTTGCTTATGTAAATTGCTTTTGTACCATTTGAGTGAAAGTTATGTGTGTCCATCACCTAGGTAGCGTGCATTGTGCCCATTCAGTGTGAATTTATCCATCCCTTCCTCCCCTTCACCTGCTGCATTTCCGATGAATGTTATTTCCATATGTGCACATAAGTGTTGATCAATTAGTTCCAATTTAATGGTGAGCACATGTGGTCTTTGTTTTTTCATGCTTGTGATACTTCACTTAGAAGAATGGTTTCCAGTTCCATCCAGGTTAATACAGGAGGTATTAGTTCACCATTTTTTTATGGCGGAGTGAAACTTCATGTTATATATATGCTACATTTCATTAATCCACTCATGTGTTGATGGACACTTGGGTTGTTTCCACATCTTTGCAATTGTGAATTGTGTTGCTATGAACATTCGGGTACAGGTGTCTTTTTTATAGAATGTCTTTTTTTCCTTTAGGTAAATACGTAGTAGTGGGATTGCTAGATCAAATGGTAGTTCTTTTAGCGCTCTGAGGTATCTCCATACTACCTTCCATAGAGGTTGTACTAGTTTGCAGCCCCACCAATTGTGTGTCAGTATTCCTGTCTCACCACATCCACGCCAACATTTGTTGTCTCAAGTCTTCTTTACAGAAAGACACAGTTCTGTTGGTTGGAGAAAGATTGTTCTCATCCTAATTTTGGAGAGTTAAAAAGAATTTCCTCATCCAAACCACTTCAGAAGGACCCAAGTCATTCACAGCATGGACATGATTACAAATCAAGCCTCCCCTCAGTGGACGGTATCAGCACCAAACTGACATAAGCAAGCCTAGTTCCACTCAAAGCAATAATAGCAGCCACTCTGTGCTTCCTCTTCTCTTCTGAAAACAGCTTAGCACCTTCACAGCAATGATATCCTTAAAGCATTCTGGTGAGCCAAGGAATGAGAGTGTGGGATTGATCTCCACCATACCTAGTGTAGCTCTACCAGATTGCTCAAAAGATTTGTTTCTCTCAAACAAAATTGGAATAGACTGATGTATAATTTCTGCCAGTCCTTGCTCTTTTTTCTCATAATAGGGTTATGCTAGTCACAGTCTGCATCTGCAAGGATCTCATTTTGGAGCTAAACAAATTTGTGGAAATAGCCATTGATGTTCCTACTCTAACTTCATTTATCAGTCTTGTACACATAATGTTTGGCTTGGTGCCTTTTCTGTTAAAACACCTAACATTTTCAGAGTTCCAGCCAAAGCTGTTAGCATAGTCTTATCTCTGTGTGATATCGAGAGATGCTTAATCTCCAGTTTGGGCAAATCTCACTCTACTCCTCCCTGCCCACCACTGATTTTGGATAGGGAAAAAGTGTTATTATTCTGTGATTTTCCAGCTTTCTTGGGTTTTGTTTCTTCTGTTTCAAAATTATGCTTTTATTCCCTCTTCTGAAAACAAACTTTTCTATTATCATCTATTGTATATAGAAGAAAACTGATAAACTAAAAGTTTAACAAAAAAAATGCACCCTTCAGCATATCAAATCATAAGTTATCTCAAGGTATTAAAATATGTATTGTCCTCAAGAAGATGAAAATTTATATATATATATATATATATATATATATATATGTGTATGTGTGTATGTGTATATATATATATATATTTAAAATCTGGGCTTTAAAAATTTAAAATAGACGATAAATTATTGATGTAAGTACAGAAAATATGTATTAAAAGTTTTTAAATGCACATATATTTTAAGCAACTTCACCTTAAAATTTTTACCCAAAGAATACTATTAAAATCATGGGCAACAAGATGAGCAAGGAGGTTTGCTGAATTACTTGTGAATCAGATGTTTGACGACTGATTTTTAGGTAAACTGGTCATATTCATGGGATAAAGCATTATGTTGAGCATTAGGTCATATTTTAATATAAAATTATACTTGTAAGTAAAAATTAAGCAGACTATAAATCTGTACATATGGAATGAGCATTTATATACACAGTCATACATATATTTACACCAAAATGAAAAACTTTGTATTACTAGATGAGGAATTTTATTTTGTTTTTCAAGTATGAAGTTTTCAAGTTTTTGCAAACCTCTATTTTACAACAGACTGGAATTGTAACATATAATGTCCCTATTTAAAAATACACAGTCAGACATGCTTGAAGGTCTGACTCGGGGGGGTGGGGGGCATGGGCAATATGCATAAGCTAAACTTTTGTATCCCCACAATAAGCTGAAATTAAAAAAAATAAAATAACAAAAAAATACAGAAAAATTCTATAAGCATTTATACATATCTATTATAAGTATAATGAGCCAATAATTTGCAGGTTATAACCTTTAAAAACAAGTCCATCATCTCAGACTTCAAGAGCAGGGCTAAATGAAGTATTTTGTATAATGTAGTATCATAATGTTTTGTTGGAAACAGATTTCTGATACTGATTTAAAACCAGAAAACTAAATTATTCAAATAAAGCTATTTTCTAATACTGAGTCATTAGGTATAAAGTATTTTTTTCTTTTCAAAATACTATGGCTATAAAAATTTGCTGAGTATGTATGTGATAGTTGTCTTTCTACAACTAATTAACAAAATCGTCAGCCAGATCTCTGGATATTATGAAGATATTCTAAAGGTAGATAGATAGCAATTAGAGCACTAGGTTAATGCTATTCCTCTGTTTAACACGAAGGCAAGTTGTCAGCGCCCTTCCAAGTCAACAAGCATAGTAATATATAAAGAGCAAACCTCAATAAATGAATTTAATAGCTACTTAGTGAGCCTGTACTACATTCCTAACTCTATCTTAATGCTTCTGTAGATGAGAAAAAGTAAAGAATTATTACATTTTAAACCCAAAGATTTAATCTTAAAAAAAAGTAAAGAAAAGCCCCAAAGAAAAAATTAGTAACAATATAAACATACTTAAAGAGATGAAAAAGTTGTGGAAATCTGAGACATGAAAAAATTGGAGAAATGGTCAAAGAGGGTATCCGAAAATGATTATGAGAAAAGCAGAGTATTGTTGGTTGGATTTGAGTAGACTGGAGGACACAAGGCCAGGCAGGTGAGGCACATGTACAAAACAGGCCACCATAAAAGAGAGGATAGAGACAATGGCAAAACAGGGAGGGGTAGTCACTGCTCTTCTCCGGCAGGTTATTGTCAGAAGGTCATGAAAACCTGGTGTTCGCAGGTCTTGGGCTTTTCAATCACAGCCATTTGCCTGAAGATGAAGGGGAGTCATGGCTAAGATAGTGATGCTAAGTCAATTCTATTTATGACATTCTAGCCCCTGTATCAGTCAGGGTTCCAATTAGAAAAGCAGAGCCCCTACGAGATATAAATATATGATTTATTATAGGGGTTTGACCTTATGCAATTATCAGAGCTAGTTACATAGTCTATTTGAGGCTATTGTTTATTGTTTCTGCACCTGATGCTGGAACCCAAAGTCTAAAAGGCAGAAAGTCAAGGAAGCAAGAATGGATATGAAGGGAATGCAAGGAAATCTGGAACCCGTGAGGTTGTACTGGAATGCACAAGGAACAACTGGAGCCTGTAGTGGCCTCTCACTGCCCTTAAGCTTCCAACTTCAGTGATGGAAGTATCCTGCAGGAGATGCTGTGGCCTGGGTTGCTGCCCCGTTAACCAGCTGAGCCAGCATATAAGCAATAATTCTGTTCATTGCAGTAGTTACTTTGGGCTCTGCTCACCTCCAAACATAAAAGTAAGAGAACTGTGCAAGGACAATCCCTGCCTCATCCTCTCTCAGCTTCTGTATTCCCAGGACAAATGTGTGTTAGCTTCTTGAAGGATGTCAGTGTCTCTTGCAGGACACTCCCATCATCAAAATTGGAGGCTTGGAAGAGTGGAAGGAACTTGGATGAGATGTTCTACACCTTTCTCTTTTCTGGATTCGATGGTTCTAGATTAGCCCCTTCTCTGGCCCTCAATTTTCTCATCGACAAGATGGAAGAATTAGGGTTGGCTCTAAATTGGCAAGCCTGGGAAATCAATGCCTGTGAAAAGGAAAGTAATATGAAAAAACTGCACTGGGTGGGGCTGCTCACATCTCTGGTATGCGGTTTGTACAGGTGCTGAATGGAAGATCTGACATTAAGCTCATGGGCAGGCCGGTTTAGAGGCAGCAACGTGGAATAAGGAGAGCCAGGAAGACAAGAGTGTAGTGCGAAAAATAGGATTAAGAATTGGGAGACCTGGACTCTCATCCTGGCTTCATCACTGACTGCTTGACCTAAACTCAATCATTTGGGTTAAGAGGGCCTCAGTTTTTCTTTGCGAACCAAAGGCATGAGGCAGTGTGGCGTCTCATCAGCTGCACCATGGAATCCCCCAGGGAGCTTTAAAAAATATTGATGTGCAGATTCCATCCCTGGAGATCCTAATTTAATTGGCCCGTGGTGTGGCCTGGGCATCAGGATTATTTAAAGCTCCCTAGATTCTAATGTGGAGCTAAGTTCGAGAACTCTTTATTAGGGTTTGCTTTGGGAAAGGGCAGTATGATTTAAGCGTTGTGGGAAGTCTCTGCCCCCCCACCCCATACACATACATATAAGTCCCCTGCAAACCTGTCAGGCTGCATGACATTTCATCCTTGGAGATTCATCCCATTGAGTTTTGAAGGCTCTTCATTACCTATTAAAATTCATATACCCCGGTAGATGTGACACATTGAACTCACAATAAGTATATCTTACCTAGAATCAGAAAAACTAATTTGGAAAGAATTCCAGAGGTCACAAGTTCAAACTGGCAAGTATTTTTATTGTGATTTTTTTTAGATAAGGAAAGTGAAACTCAGGGATGTCTTTCCCCAGTGTTAGGCTTTTCTATAAGCATTCATTTTGGTGTGTAAGCAGAAAGGGATTTTAATTAATGTCATCTTTCTTACATAACTTTTTTAAAAAATGAGAGATTTTGACTGTACTTGTGTGACCATGCATTTTTAAAAGCCACATGTGCTTTTATCTCAACCTAGTTTAGAATTTAAAATCCTTTCGAGATAAGGGTCACCATAAATGACGTTTTAGCCTTTAATATGCCTTATTTTATCTAAATAAGCATTTCCTGCTCTGTTTTATCACCCTGTGATTGCTTCTTACTATCTACCTTTTACTCTTTCTACCTTTCATCTTGATCCACGATATTTCTTCTGTGCTGGCCAAGGAGATTATGTCACTGCAAATTCAAAAGCCAAGAGATCTCCTCTTTATATCAAAAGACATAGGCAGCTGTCATGTAATGTACACGTCTGTTCTCAAAGACATGTCTGACAGTCGGGAGTTGTTTGGGGTTCCACTACTGTGAGTGGAGCCAAGTCTACATTCGCAACACAAATCTGTAAATGAATCGATCACTAAAAGTAAAGTTCTAATCTGCTTATGCTTTGGTTACTTTAATTGAAGGGCTCTCTTTGTCTTCCCTCTAATCAATATAGTCTTGTCAGAACCAACCTGTCAGATCCAAACCTGAGGTATCCTCGTGCCAGATGTGGTGAAATGATTTCTGCAAAGGCATAACCTCATCAGGGATTCCATTCCATACGAAGGGATTCCGAGGGGCTCACACAAGCAAGAGGTTATGCCCAATACATTTATTACTCTTTGTGACTTAAATTATAATTGGTATCACATAAATCTTCTTGTCAAAATTCTATTGCTGGCTTATTTCTCCACTGGGGAAAAAAATTCTGTACAAAAATAACTGCAAACAGTTAAATAATTTTAGAAATCCTCATAAACCTTATGCTTCTCTCCCTTTAATATCTAAAAGTATAGTGATATGCACATTTAAGTATATGTTGTTTATGTCAAGACATCTTATTTACATAAGGAACATTGCTATAATATATTGAGTTGAAAAAGTATTTGGTATGTTACATATTTTAGCCTGAGAAAGAAGCAATCTTGTAGGATTTGTGACCATGATTTCTCAACTTACCAGCCTGATATAATCATTTTTTAAAGAATTAAATGAGAAATAAAAATCTTTGCTGATATCTGTTCAAGAAGGAAAAAAATGCATGACTTTCACTTGGAAAAGTTGTTAAAGTAATCTAAGGTGCTACTTTTGCGAAGCTTAATGTTTAAAAAGTCTCTGGAACTTTGCTTGGGAATTTTGGGATTTATTCATATATTAATGACTTTGAGCATGAATTTCAATTCCCTCCTCTTCATTTTGACTCAAATGATACACAAAATGTTTTAATAACATTTATTTTGTGAATCATACAGGGTATAAAATTGCAATAATCAGCATAGAGTGATGTAGCAAGCATGCCTGAATTCTAGTCTTTACTCCACTACAAACTAATTGTGTGAAAATTGGCCATTGGCCAAGTTACTTATTTACAGTGTCCCCCTTTGTAAAATTCATGTGTGAGAAAAAGTACCCACCAAAATAGCAGCTACTTAAGAGAAAAGAGTCCTTTTAAAACAAAACATGTTTATCCATGACGGAGTTGTTACATAACCAATAATCCCTATCTATTAAGGATTTTGTCAAGTTTTATCTTCTCCAGAGCCACGTTCCCCCAAATTTGCCAAAATCTGGATTTTGCCATTTACTCCTCATTCTTAAGGTCTCTTCATACTTTGCTACCTATTTATATTCAATTTACCATCATAAAAATCTTTTTGTGCTTAATATTTTCATAGACATGGTATTTAACTTTACAGGAAGTTTATGAAATAGTCTATTTGTACAGAGAAAGGTGTGTTGTATGTTTCTACATTTGTGTACATTTTGATATAAGGGCTTTATATATTCAATATACTTAATGAATTTATTTAAATATAAAAATTTTATTGATATTCACCATACAGTTCACCCATTTAAAGTGCACAATCCAATGGTTTTAGTATATTCAGAGTTGTACAACCATCACCACAATAAACTTTAGAACAGTTTTTTATCCCCCCAAAAACTCCATACCATTATCAATCACTCTTCATTTTGCCTCAATCTTCCCATCTCTAGGCAACCATTAAATCTCAATAGATTTGTCTATTCTTGACATTTCATATAAATTAAATGCATATATATTAATACATATACATGTGTATATATTTAAACATATGTGTGAATATATACATATATGTATATACACATGTATATGTATGTATACATATACATGTGTATACATATCTTTTGTTTATCCATTTATTAGTTGATAGACGTTTAGGTTGTTTCCAATTTGAGGTAGCATGAATAATTCTGCTATGGATATTTGCGCAGAAGTTTTTGTGAGGACGTATATTTTCATACTCTTAGGTATATTCCTGGGAGTGGAATTGCAGGATGACATGGTAACTCTATGTTTAACCTTTTAAGAAACTGCCAAACTTTTTTGTCACTCTACATTCCTACCAGCAATGGATCAGTGTTCTACTTTCTCCAGATCCTTGTCATTACCTATTATTATCTGGCTTTTTAAAATTAAATTCTTTCTAGTGGTTAGGAAGTGGCAATTCATTGTGGTTTTGAATGTATCTAGTGTTTCCCTGATGGATAGTGATGTTGAGCATCTTTTTATGTATCTATATGCTATTTGCATATTCTCTTTGGAGAATTGCCTATTTCTATTTAATTCCTTTGTTCATTTTTTGATTGTGCTATATGTCTTTTATTATTTATTAATAGTAGTTCTTTGTATAATCTAAATGCAAGTCACTTATCAATGCAAAATTTTATTGCATTATGTGAGCTGTTTTTTCACATACTTGGTAGTATCCTTTAAAAAACAAAATGTTTTAATTTTGATTAAATCTAATTTATCTATTTTTTCTTTTGTTGCCATTGCTTTTGATGTCATATCTAAAAATGCTTTGCCTAACCCAAGTCACAAAGACTTATTCATATTTAATTCCTTTAATGATATTTTCATGATTTTTTGAGCTATTTTCTCCATCAGGGAAAAATTTTCTGTACAAAAATAACTGCAAACATTTAAATAATTTTTAAAATTCTTTAAAATTTAGGACTTACCATAGGCACAACTTATCAGAATCTCTCTCAGATTCATACTAACTTTATTCAAGTGAGATATAGAATTGTGACTCTTGTATAGCTTTTCCCTCCCTCCCATTTTGTGCTGTTATTGTCATACATGTTATAGCTGTGTACATTAGAAAGCTAACAATGCATGTTTCTCTTTATTACCTTATGTGATTTTATGTGATCTAAAGAAGATGAGAAAAGAAAAAAGGGCTAGTTTGTATTTATATTGTTTGTTATATGAATTTTCTTATTTACTCTTTCTTGATCTCTTCATTTCTTTCTGTGGTTTCAAGTTACCATCTAGTGTTATTTCCTCAATCTAATAAAGCTTTGTCCCCATCCACCTTCTTTGGGCTATCATCATCAAATATATTACATTTTCATAGATCATAGGCCAAGAACACAATATTATACATTTTTTTAACTAAAAGAGTTAACAATTTTATTTTCACATTTCACAATACAAATGAAAATTGTGTTTTTTGTCCCAACTTGTCCCCTCCAGAACTATTCTCTCTTTGAAGGAAGGGAGGTCAAGCCTTCCTTATTACTCTATTAAGGAAACACCCAGAGTCACAGCACCATGATCTCCTGGCGAAGTACAACAAGTAATATAAACTGACATCGAGGCCTCCCTTCCATTCTTATCTGCCTGGCCTAGTTATTCTGGGCTCAGTGGGCCTCCTCATGGGAGGGGCAGGAGGTGTCCTCATCGGAGGCCCAGGCATCATTGGCATGTGGTCATCTGTGGGCAGCTTCATTTCAGGAGCAGGTGCCACTGGCATTATTCCAGGAGGAGAAGGGCCCATCGTAGGCCTATAGGAGGGTCCCCCATATGGGGTGCTGGCATCAGACCAGGTCAGGGAGGATCTGGAAGCCTGGGGGAAGGTGGAATCATCAACGCTGAGGGAGGAGGAGCAGAAAATGGAGTAAGAGGCATCTTTTGTCGTTGAAATGCTGCCTTTGTTTTGTCTTCAGGCTGAGGCTGCTCTTTCATCTATTTCTGATAGTTGTCTTTCACATTCTCTCTGTGTTTCCTAGCACTGCAGTGTGTCTTTCTCGCAGATGGGGAGTCACCAGTAAGCTATGCATCACAGTAGGCACAGTAAGCCTTGCAGGGCACGATGCTCTGCAGGCCATTGGCTACCCTGTTCTTCAATGCCTGGAAATGACTAAATTGTGCTTTATGTGATTACTTTTTAGAATAGTCAAAAGAATAAAAGAGAAGCAATGTGTAATTTTACTATCTTTTATAATTACCTACCTACATAATTGTTTTCACTGGAGCTCTTTATTTTTTCATGTGGGTTGAATGAGTATCTGGTGTCACTGCTTTTAGATTAATGAACTTTTAGTCTTTCTCTCAAGGCAAGTCTTCTAGCTATTATTTTCTATATTTTGGTTATCTTGGAGTATCTTTATTTTGGTCTCACTTTTTAAAGATAGTTTTGGTAGATTTAAGGTGGCAGGTTTGTTTGTTTGTTTTTTCCCCAGCAATTTTAATGTTATCCTCCTGACTCTGGTCTCCGCTGTTTCTAGTGGTAAGTCAACTGTTAATAATATTCTCTTGTATATAATGAGTTGTTTTTCTCTTATAGCTTTCAAAATTTTCTCTTTATCTTTTGCATTCATTATTTTTTCTGTTATGTGTTCAGGTGTGGCTCTCTTTCCATTTATCTTACTGGGAATTCTTTGAGATTCTTAAAGTTGTAGATTAATGTTTTTCAGCAGATTTGGGTCATTTTCCTTGATTATTTGCTCTACACTTTCCTGTCCTTTTGATACTCTAACAACAAACATGTTGGCAAACTTAGTGGTGCCCCCCATTTCTCTGAGCCTGTATTCATTTTTCTTCATGATTAAAAAGTCTCTGTCCTTCAGATTACATAACCTCTACCAATTTATATTCAAGCTTCTGATTCTTTGCCAGTTAAAAACTACTTTTGAGCCCCTTGAGTGAATTTTTCATTTCAGTTATTATATTTTTCAACTCCAAGGTTTTCATTGGTTCTTTTTATAATTTCTCTTTATTGATATTCTCTATTTGATGAGCCATTGTCATCATATTTTTATTTCCTTCCCTAATCATGGTTTTCCTTTAGTTCCTTGAATATATTTATAATAGCTGCTTTGAAGTTTTTGTCTATTAATTCTGACATATGGACCTTCTTACAGTAATTTCTGTTGCTTCTTTCTTCTCACTCCTCTCTCCACTGCCATGTAGTATGAGTCATACTTTCCTGTGTCTTTGTATGTCTTATAATTTTTTGTCAAAAAAATAGAAATTTTAGGTAATACGTTTTAACAGCTCTGGATATTGACGTACACCCCGCCCCCCTGCCCCCAGGTTATTGTGATTGTTATTGGTCTATCTGTTTAGTGACTTGGCTGGACTATTTTAGCAAAGTCTGTATCCTTCACAGCATGAAGTCTGTCATGTTGCTCCTCAGAGGGCACAGTCACCCTGCTACGGTAGCAATTTTAGCAAAGTCTCTCTTTGTCTGTTTTCTTGATCTGTATTAAACTATCTGCCTCGTTCAGTGTTACACCCAGCTGTTAGCATCTACTAATTGCTATCTGATCACTCTTCTGTTTTCAACAATCCTCTGGGACATAAATTGCTTCACAGCCTAATCCAATTAAATTCAGATGTCTTTGAAGGAATACTTTTTGAGGCCAGACTTTGAGATTTGTTTTGAGTTGTCTCTTCCTGGTTCTCTCTGAAAAACTAAATACTAGTTTGTTACTCTCATGGAACTACCAACCTCCTCCTCATTTCTTACCACCAAAACCTCCATGGTTTTTGTGGGGAGGGAGCTCTGCGGCCAGTGAGTGCACTGGCACAGTCTTCTTCAGGAATTGGAAGAAGAGGCGAGTGGCAGTGGGCAGGTGAGACATGCTCTTTATTGTGGGGGCTGGGGTGCAGTAGCAGCAGCGAGAACATGGTGAGCGCATATATATGGCTCAGAACAATAGTAACAACATGTCATGGGAAAGCGTGATAACATGGATTCATATAGGAGATAACACCTTGGTTACATAAGCGTGCTGACTCATGCCTCCCCGGAGGGCCGGCTTGTCAGGGGCTGGGCAAGGAAAAAACACTGCAGCAGTCACCTTAGTTTGGCCTAAGAAACCTATTGCCTATACAAATGAATTTTCCCTTACAATTTTCAAAAGTATCATTAGGCTTGAACATTCCCACTGTGTGTTCTAACTAAAGTCAGTTCCCTGGGGAGAACTTCAGGGCTTTTTGTTATTATGGCCTCTCTTCCCCCACCCCACCTGAGAAAAACCTCTGAACTTCTACTCCAGAGCTGAAGCTATAGTCCTGCTTTAGGAGCAGGCTACTCAGCAGGGGCACTCGCATCTAATCTTTTCAACTGTCCTCTTCCGGAAGGAAACTTCTTCACTACCAGTGATCTTGGCTGAGTTAGATCAGGGCCCCATTGTTCTTGGCCAGCTGCACCTAGAGTAGAGCCTCCATTATATAAGAGAGGATTGGGTAGAGGCAGTCTTCCTCCAACCTCTTGGCCTCATTCACCTAGTATATAGCCTCTGCAGCATAAACCTAAGGGGAATGAGAATTGCTGGTGTTCTGCCCCATGTAGGGAGATACCGTAGCTCTCAACTGGGAGCTTGGGGTGCAGGAATCTTGAGTTCTTGGCTGCACTGACTCAGAGTGGAGCTTCCATCACACTGAACTGACAAATTGATTTCTAGAAAATCATTTTTATTAATCATTTTTTGTGCTATAATTAATGGGGTGAGAAGATCCATTTTTCACCAGTAAATTTTAATTTATATTATCTTATTACTATGTTGAAAATGCTTCCATTTTCTCAGTATGGATTATTTATTTATATATTTCATGCATGACTACTCAGACTCATGAGGCTTTTTTGCTATTTGTTTGGAATCTTTACTAAAGATAACAGTGATCAATATTTGCCATAAGTACTTTTACTTGTTTTTTGCTGTTTTCTTCTGACTGAACACATTTTTGATTATCTGAACAACTTGTATGTAATCACATTTTTAAGGAGAGGATCTATTTGATTTTGAGATGGGAAAAAAAAAAAAAAGAGAGACCCAGAAAAACTTACTGTAGATGTTACAATTCTGAAACTATCAGTCACTTTTGGTTGCGGGGGCACTTCCCGGTGAGTGCCCCACCCCTCGCCCCAATGGTTACAGCAGCATTGTCTCCACTGGGATGCAGGCCACTCCTCAGGGGGCAGGGGTATAGTCCATTCAATGGCATCTCATCAGTTCACTCTTTTTTTTTTTTTTTTTTTGAGACAGAGTCTCACTCTGTTGCCTGGGCTAGAATCAGTTCACTCTTTGTCTAGGAAATTCCCTCCCCAGGAGCTATGCTCAAGATTTCAGTTCTAGTGGACTAGGCAGATAATCTCTCTCCATTTTTTTTTTTATCCAAATACTTGGGAGCTATGAGACTCTATATTATAGACTTTGATTTTTAGTCATCTTAGAGGCATATTTTTTAACCCATTTGATAGTGTTAGCTGGAAAAAGCTAACCAGGAAATATAAATAAATGCACATTTCTCAATTATTATCCTTTCTCTCATTTATCTGGTTGAATGAGAACAGGTCAATTCATCTTGACTAAGGTAATTCATCTTGTAAGGTAACTAATCTTCTGACTGTTCCTCTCAGGAGGAGGGCACCTGCATGTGCTCCCTAAAATACGTAGTTCACCATGAATTAAGAATCTTAATTCTCATGTCTTTCTCAGACAGCATTTTCCACCTATTCAGATGCCCCCTGTACATGTTTCTATTTGTTTCCTTTACAAGGGCAGTCATATTTAGTTAAATTCTCTAGATTTTCTAGCCTCTGGGCTGCAAGTAACTATAGGAGGCATGGATTCTTATGCAAGTAAAAAAAAAAAATCAAGTCCCAATTTCAAGGTGACTGAGAGTTGAAAGCACAATATGCAAAATTATATGTCAGCTCTAAGTGATATAATTAGCAACGTCACAGAAATATGCAATCCTTAGAACATACTAGGCCAGCTGGGTAGACAGGTAACAACTGATGTCTTGACCCACCGACACCCTCAGACAAATTCAAAGTACCCAGCAAATGAAAATGCAGGCACAGCCTGCAAGCTACCAGATTCATGTTATTAATCTGAGATAGGACTAGTGATAATTGTGATTTTATTCTTTCCTTAAAATATCTGGCTGGTAATAATTTTCACACAAAATGTTGATCAAAGTAAATGGGAGTACAACTCATTTGGGAGAAGAATCAACTCCCACAAGTAGATAATTTTGCTCATATGGTATGAAATAATATGTAATCATTAACTTAGTCTAGAAATAAGTTGAAGTTATGTGATAAATCTCTGCTCTCTAAATATACACCATGAGCTGTAATAACTTGCAGTTTTTTTTTCTTCTTCCCCGAAAACTTCTTTCTAACTGAAAACTTCTTTCTAACTGAAAACTCTGAAATCATATAACCTATATTTTATTGAGGGGGCAGAGGTGTCTTAATTCCAAACTGGCATTTTCTCTAGAATGCAGCTTGGGCTCACTTTTCAGAGGTGACCTTATCCTGAACTTCTCTAAAATAGCACAGTCAACTGAATGTATTTGTATGACCCTATCATTTTACTGGAATTTGAAGAGATATGTGTGTGTGTGTGCGTGTGTGTGTGTGTGTGTGTGTGTGTGTGTGTGTGTATGCATGCCAGGTACTAGAAGAGAAACGATACTCCAAAGCTTCAGGTATTCAAAACCTCTTCACATGAAAATGTGAATGAATGTTGTTAATAATTGAAAATGTTCTGCCAGCTATTATCTTTTCCTGTGTGGGTCTTCCCATAATGAACAATAATGTTGGAAGATCAAAGAATAAAAAACATAATAATTAATGTTAAAATCCCTAGAGTATATTGTTAGCTTACATACACTTTGGGTAAGGAGAAGGAAGTCAACTGCCAGTTTGGTTTCAGGTAATTGTTATGGCCACAGTTACCAGGAGAAACAGAAATTCATAATACAGTGGGGTTTTTGTTTTTAATCCTTCAGCAAATTCTACAAAATGGATATTTGACAAGGTCCCACCCAGTAGCACCACAACACACCATGCTATGCCAACACATTCTTACCAGACTGTTATTCCCAGTGGCTCAGAGGAAAAAACAATAGAAATTCCCCTGAGCAAGAATGTGAACCAACAGGTCTTAACCTAGTGGAGAAAGTTGGATACCAACCTATAAAAGGTTTAATGTTTTTGTTAAAGTGGTTTCATAAGCTTTAATACATACTTGTACATTTTGCAAGCGATATTTCTTAGTAAATATTCTACCAATTTTGATTATAAATCCAACTTTTGACAAGTCTGAGAAAAATAAAGTAAAAGCCGTCCAAAAGGAAAACATGTCCACCTTTTGTTATGAATACCCGTATGCCTGAAAGTATTCTATACAGAATACTATTTAGCACACTTGGCCCACACATCTGTGCTCTATTGTGTTTTCCTGAACCAGTCAACCCATTCAAGGACTGTAAAACAAGAATTCATATAAAAATGTATGTAAGGAAGACACATTTCCTTTTTTAAAAGTTCATTCATCCATGATGAAGCTATTAAAAGTGGTTTAGGTGAACAATAAAGAACAAGGGGTAATTGTGTGGACATATGTGGTGGGAAGACCCAGACAAAATAGTGGTGGGGTTAGAATGATGGAGACCCAGAGACCAGATGGACCTCCAGGATGTCCTCTAGGGGTTTGTTCCAGTAGAAATAAAGAGAAGAAGATGTACACAGATGTGCCAAACATTCATGGCGAACAGCTGGCAGATGTTCCAGTCAGTGAGGAAAGTGTGGTGCTGGGTGTGCTGGGGTTACAAGAGGAGAGGCCGGGCAGGGCACAGGGACAGTGGTGGGAAGGAATGAGCTGCTGGCAGCAGCACACAGACGGTAAGGCAGATAAGCAGTCAGCACCTGGGCAGTGCAGCGGTAGCTTGTACTAGAGGAAAAATCTCTGACACTACAAAAGGGCCCCAGTTCTGGAGAAATTGGGGTGATGGGCAGGCTCACAAAGCAGGGATTCAGGCACAAGTGGCCCTCCTTCCAAAAGCTAAGGGCCCTAAAAGGATTCTTAAAAATGGGAAGGAGGCCATGCCCCCTAGGCAATACATTTCAGAAACTGCTTAGACTCAGAGTAAGGGTGGTCCATTTTCAAATTACACAATTGTTCTGCCCCATCCAGCTTCCACTCCACCTTGATAAGCCACTGTTACTGATACAAAAGTATCTTGTGGCACAGGTATGTTGGGGCAAATTAAAAAAAAAATTGGATGCTAAAAATCACTGAAATCGGGGCTTGGTCATAAAAGGACTAAGTAAGGAGCCCAGTATCGTTCCTGAGTATAATGCCAGAAATGGAATTGAGTTTAAGTTGATCTTGATGCTGAACTAGGAGCACCAGGCAGCTGGATATGAGATGAAGCTCAAGCACCGTGCAGTTAGGTGCCCAGGGTTCAATCCCTAATCTACCACATACCACAGGCACGGTTTTACGTTCATTGACTCTCATTTTTCTACTACTTCAGATCCTCATGGCCATGTGTTTACAAAAAGTGCAGCATATTTGTTGTACTTTAGCTCTTCAGGGATTTATAGCATCCTTCTCAATACCCCCCACCATAATCTGTCTCTTCCCAACCAGCTGGAAAATAGAGGGAAATGTCCCCATGATCTAATTCTCTAGGGCTGAGGATCTGAGAGAGGGTGCTGGGGAGGGAGCAATAGCAATTCAAGAAGAAGAAATTGGGAGTTGAAAAGTAAGGATCATAAATGTGGGCTCTTGGCAAGTTAAAGGAGGGAGCCTAAGGAGGACTTGGGGCCCATCTGGTGTAAACCTCAAAAAGCAACTGCTGCGTGCACGGCCAGAGGTGTTTGTGTTCAACACGTCCTCTGTGTTCTTCGCAGGCTCCTGGCTACCACCTGCCATCTGTGGCAAGGCTCTTTTTATCCCTCTCTTCCTTGGCTCTCTGAAGAATGAACTATAGTTTCGAACATAAAAAATAACAACACAAATAAATATGTAATTAAAAATCAAGATAAGTGCTAAGTAACAGAAGGAGAGGATGAAATGAGAAAGTATCACTGAGCCTGATTTAAATCTAGGGGAATAGATTTGAGAATCGGGAAGAAGATGTAGAAGTTAAACATGTAAAACGTAGGGAGAAAGGGATTTCTAGGGAGAGGTAATTGCAAAAGTTCTATTTTAGCATCACTTGTGATAATAGCTCTAAAAACCAGTTATCAATACCTGTCTCTGTTATCCAGAAACCAGATGGGCTTCCAAACCCATTGATCTATGAATGATATGATGCTTACAAATTAACAACACTTAAATTCTTAAGGAATGAGAGTAAATCAGCAAAATTAAATAAGAAATTAAAATAAATAGTAATCATATGGCTATAGTCATTTCCACTATGACCTAACATGTTTTATATTGCTCTCCCAGGTCCCAACAGAGAAAAAGGGAAGATAATAGGTTAGAAATCTCAGAAATGTTCCAAATTCTTTCCCCCAGTTCTCCAGCCTGCCACTGATGTTTAAAGAAATTAGATCCTCTCACGTTCTTCCAAAAGAGTGTTAGACATGCCCTGCAGACTAGCTCAGCTAGGCTCTATGGACCAGGACTCTTGGCCTCTTCCATCTTTCCTTCATCGATTCCTTGGTGAAAGAAACTAAAGAAGCCACTCTTCTGTGAACTCACCTTCACTTCTGCTGGGGTGGCCAAAGGCTGACTGCACTTGCAGTATCTATCTTGAGAAAATTAACTTCTTATATCAAAGGTTCTTGCTGACTGCACCTAAGAGTAGCTTCTGTCATTTATAGAAGCTTCTAGCACTGTTTCTTGTCATTGCAAGAAGTTGTTAAAAGTTTCTGGCCTCACTGCTTCACAGAGATTACGCTGAAAAAATAGACTAGGTTTTACTCATTTCTTTAGAGCTCCTCACGGGAGGATTTAGTCATGAGTCCTTTGGGACTCTGATAAGCATAATACATGTAAACAAGATGATGCTTTAAACATTATGATATGCTTTTCCTTTTGTCTTTCTGAGTAAAAGTCTTCACCCCCATTTATCCAAAGCATCCCTTAGACTCAGTGACATTGGGATATTATGAAAAGAAGGGCAAGGTAATACTCAGCCTCTGAGATCAGAATAAACTATTGCTACAAGAGTAGAATTTTCAGATTCCATAGAGCCTTTACTTTCCTTTTATTTTATAAAAAGTAAGCTCAGGGGTTCACTGTTTTATGGAGGGTCAATCTGGATCAATTGACCGTAAGAGAAGATATAAGTTAGAAGAAATTTTTAAAAAGTTCAACACTTTTCAGATCTGAGAAATTTGTGTGAAGGAGAAAAGAAGAAAAAAATGAGAGAGTTGAGACAGGTAATTTCTAATATCTTTTCTGAGGTAGAGAGGAGAGAACATTCTAGAAAAGTGAGGGAAACACTGAAGGCAGAGATGAGCTATGCTAGCTTTCTAGCTCTTTAGAGGCCACCTGTGAAACATCCCCCGGGCTCCAAGCTGGGACCTGGCTACAGCACTTGGGCACCTTTCGGCAGTCAGACAAAGGAGAGCCTCAAAGGTTGACTTTCTGGAGCTAATTTGGGTTTTAAATCAACTGAGACTCTCGGCTGGGGAGCTTGTGACACTGGTTTAATAAGACAACCTTGTACCAAGAATTACTAAGCAGACTGCTAGTTTGACCCTGTACACAGCTAAAGCCAATGCAAGGCTCCTTTTCCAGGGCAGACTGCTCAACCCTGAACATGCTGACAAAGACTCACTCAGAAATCTTGCCAGCTGCAAACTTCAGCTGCAAATGGCAAGATGACTAGCAGCACCAGCTGAAGGAGGGACATTGTCCTAGAGCCAGCCACAACAGACAGCATTGAGCCTGGGGACCCTGGCTCTTCCTATTAACTTAAGGTTATGTGTGCCATGCTCCATTCTCCATATACTCACACTAACATAGGACACTAACTTAGGGAGAGAAAGAGTGACAAGAGATGCTATTTGAGTGGCTAAATATATTGTTCCAAGATAGACTGAATACTTAAAGAGACCATTTCAATCAAAGTAATATTTATGCCAAATGTTTATTCTTATCCTTATTGTTTGATTTATTGATTTTGTTTTTAGAAGATGATGAATTATATGAGCTCCTTCAGTTGAAGGATCATGCTTTTTTCATTTTTGCATCTCTTTCAGAACCTGGCCCATGGCTCTGCATGTAGAAGGAACTCGAAAAACCCCTGTCGAATGAGTAATGAGTAAGTAGATACTATTGTTTTTAACTTTTAATGGTTCACAAAATACTAGAGAGCAGCACAGAATATGCTAAAGTTTGTCCCTTTATTTCCACACTTCCCTAACTCAGTGCTCCAGAGATATAAATTAACTTGAGTGAAAAGAAACCACATCCATATGAGTTCAAAACTTGAAGATTATTTTTTCTGTTTTCCAGTAATTTTTGTGTTGGGAGGAGGCTCACATCTAGTTTATGAAACCCTGGCTATAAGAGGTTTTTGATCAATAGACAAAGGTTCACAGAGGTCGATCCTTCCAAAAATAATCTCCCAAGGCTCCATTCAACAACAACTATTTCCCAACTTCCCCACGCAGAAGTCAGCGTGAGGACGCAAACGCTAAGGAAATTGCCTCTGCTTCCAGCCGGCTGATCTGGCCGGCCACGAGCCAATGCACAAAGAAGATCTGTCTCCGTTTGTTTTCCTCATACTTTTCCTCCTTTCTGGGCAGGAAGCCAGGGAGAGTTATAGAAAAGCCTGGGAAGAATGTGTTAGAAACTCCCCCTTTTTCAGACCCACTAATTATGAAGAACCAAAGTTTTTGCTTAAACCGCCTGGACAATTGTGATGGCGACCACTGGACATACGGCAAATGAGGACTTCTGTAAACCTCAGAGTCTGGGGACACCGGCCTCAGATTCTTTACTCATTTTATTTCATTTTTGGGCTCCTTTTCCCAGCAAAACTATTAATAAAATAAAGACAATAGTCATTTTATGACTCATTGCTCTTGTTAATCAGTAGACTCCTCAGGGACATTCTACTTGTGGTGTCATAGAAAGAACACCAAAATAACAAATAGTATGATATCTTAAAAACAAAAAATGAACAAACTATAACAAAAAAAAAAAAAAAACCAAGAGAGCAGGATTCAAAGGACTTACCTTGTGATTACGGTATGGATAAAGCCACTTGCTCCATGTATGACATTGGCCAAATCCATTTACCTCTCTAGGTCTGAATTTTGTCCTTAATTAAAGGAGATTTTGGAATAGTGTTTGAAATTCTGTCATATAGAATTATATTATTATTATTAACTAGATATAACACCTTAACACTTTGGCCTGAGTTACATTATTTTATTTGCAAGAATATTTTTAGGTGATTTTCTAAATTCATTTCTTGAATCTATTAGCATAAATTATTTAATAAATAAAAACTTTCCTTCACAAGCTATTTGGATACTTTAAGATAAAAGTCATAACAGGAAATGTAGGATACATATTTTATTCTTTCCCATTAAAACCCATTGTATTATCAAAACCAAGTGAGCTGTGATTTATCCAGTGTTCTTCATTTGTGATTTTCCCTTTGGAGTTCTGAGTAGCTGCCTCTTATAGAAAACTATGTGTTTATGCTAAAGGAAGTAGGATGCACTACTTGGTGCATATTGGTGGCATTCAGCTGAAGTAAGGCATTTGCCAGAAATAGCCTTGGTCCATTTGCTAATTTTCCAACTTAAAAAAAAAAGCTAATGGCTTTATTAACTTATGGGCTCTCATGCTATATAATTTTCTTTTGGGGCCATAAAAATATATTCAAGTAATCTAGGTAGTCTCAATAAAATGAAGTATTTATTAATGAAAAATAACATTAATTAGATACTGAGATGACAGCTCAAAAACAGAGCCTTGAGGTTAAGAAAGCCATGAAAAGAGGTTTGCAATACACATTCAGAAGTACATATACAAAGTAATTAAACAAAATTGTTCCCATAATTTGCATTGAGTGGGCAAAATTGATGTCACTCTATTTAAAATTATTAAGGCATTAGAGTGGGGACAGTTTTTATGTATTTTAACAAAAGCTGCTCTATCGTCATCAGTAACTCCTTGGCAAACCAAGTACGGTTTTATTATTTTCTCAAGAGTATCTTGGTTAGCAACCTCCCACATCTATACTCAGGTCAAACAAGTACCAATATCTAACACAAATCAATAAAGAACATGACATGTGGAACCATTGCTTTTTCAGTTACAGGTGATTATGTTCAGAAAAGAATGCAATAATTCCTTTAATGTTAACTTTACTTAAATGTCCATTTTCCACCTTTTTCTCTTGCCAGAAGCACAATAATCATTCCAGAGCTATATAATGAATGTCTGGAATAGTTTACTTGCTTGATCTTTTCCTTATACTGAGACAAGAACATGTGGTATTCTACTGTCTGGGTCCAGTATATGTAACTCTTCCTAGTTCTCTACCAGTTAGTCTTACTATTATACTATTGTCTGAAATGTAATAATGCAAATAACAATAAGATATTATTTCACCTTTAGTTCAACCTATTATTCAAAGAGCCTAAAGAATCGAATTAAACTGTTCATTTGAAATAGGTTTTAAAAAATGCTTTGTTGGAAAATAATGCTGAAAGTACATTTTAATTTTAAATTTCTAAAACTATTACCAAAGTATTAGGAGTTTACAGATTGATGGTAATACTCAAAGAGAAAACAAGTGAATGGAGGATTTAAGAATCAAATGATCACATATTAAAATGTAACAAGGGAGGTGATGAAAGCATATTAAGAATGAAAAAATTAATAAAGTACTAACAGATGTGGAACACTCTGCAAAGTCCAAACCCAAAAGGCGTCCATGTAGAAAAGGTTTGCATGGAAATGCAAACCTAAAAGGAGTTTCCTGATGTTGTTTTAGTCTACATTCAAGTGGCCCTGGGCTCAGTTAAATTTACCTAGTAATTGGTATTTGTCTGCCCAACCTCTATAACTGATAAATAGATCTGGAATGTATTGATGAGTGGGTGGCCCAGGAGTAGAAGTATGGAGGGGAAATAACATAGGGGAGACATTCCCAGTGCTGGGATATACGAACTGTATACATTACATTACATTACACAATGTGCTCATTTTCAAGAGCTCATTTGCAAAAGCTGACTCTTCTGGAAACTTCTCTGTGGATAATAGTCATGAGAATGGACTTCCTGAGATTTTCCCCAACCCTCACGCCAGGTCCAAGATGAGCATGTCTGTGCATAATCTACCAAGCAGGTGATTTCCTTAGAATTCTTAGTGTCACCTGGGTTTACAAGCCAATCACCAAAGCTCTCACAAGGTCATTCTTCACAAAGAACATACTATTGTTCAAGAGTTTGCTATGACCTACAGGGCTATTATGTGATCTGGCCAAAGCCTCACTTACTAGACTCAATCTGGGACACTCCTTGTTATCCTACAGCTACAATGGATTTTGGTCAGTCTTCAAAATAGAACAAGCTCTTCCTTGCTCCCTAGCTTTCCTTCTGCCTGAAATATTTTTCCCCAGATACTTTGCTTGTCTGAGTTGGTCTCATTCTTCAGATTTCAGCTTAAATATATCTCTTCAAAGAAGATCCTTCTGAATGCCAGGTAAAGTGTTTCTATCTTAAGTAGAAAGGAACCAGTCTCCAATGACAACTAATTCTACTGATCACTCCATTTACTTATTAATATTTATCATTGGTTTTCCTCACTGGAATTATCTGGGAAGGGAAAAATTCTGTCTTGATTATTATTGCAAGCCTGCTGCCTAGCATAGCTTCTAAAACATGGTACACTTTAGAATAATGTTGTTAAATAAATAAAGGAAAATAAAATAGAAAATATTTTATAGTGAAATGGAAAGATGGAAGGAGGATAATAGTGATTCTAACTGGGTGGGATGATATCTCTTTGTAGTTTGGATTTGTGCTTCCCTGATGATTAGTGATGTTGAGCATTTTTTCACATACCTATTGGCCATTTGTATGTCTTCTTTTGAGAAATGTCTATTCATGTCCTTTGTCTACTTTTTAATGGGATTATTTGTTTTGTTGTTTTTCTGTTGGGTTGATTCAGTTCCATTATATTCTAGATGTTGGTCCCCTGACAGATGAATATTTTCTCACATTTAACAGGTTGTCTTTTGATTCTTTGATTGTTTCCTTTGCTGGGCAAAGGTTTCTAGTTTAATATTGTCCCATTTGTCCATTTTTGTTTTAATTGGCTGTGCTTTTGGAGTCTTAGCCATAAAATCTTTGCCTAGACCAATGCCTTGGAGTGTTTCCCTTGTTTTTGTCTAGTGGTTTTGTATTTTTGGGTCAATGGATATTATCAAAATGATAAAAAGTACCAGGTACTGGTGAGGATGCAGAAAAGAGGGAATTATTATATGTACTGTTGGTAGAAACATAAATTAGTGCAGCCATTATGGAAAATAGTATGAAGATTTCTCAAGAAACTAAAAATAGAACTAACATATTATCCAGCAATGCCACCACTGGGTATTTATCAAAAAAAAAAAAAAAAAGAAAGAAAGAACGAAACAGAAGTCAGTATATCAAAGGCATATGTGCACCTCCATGTTTATTATAGCACTATTCATAATTGGAAAGATATAGAATCAATATCAGTGTCCATCAAGAGGTGAAAGGATAAAGAAAATGTGGCATATTACATAATGGAATACTATTCAGTCATAAAAAGAATGAAATCATGTCATTTGCAGCAATGTGGATGGAACTGGAGGTCATTATGTTAAATGAAATAAGCCAGACACAGAAAGGCAAATATTGCCTATACTCATTCATATGTGAAAGCAAAAAAAGTAGATATCATGGAGGTAGAGAGCAGAATGACATTAATAGTTACCAGAGGCCATGAAGGATGTGGGAGGGGGAGGGGGAGGGGACAGCAGATCAAGAGAGGTTGGTTATTGAGTACAAACATACAGTTAGATAGAAGAAACAAGTCTTAATGTTTGATAGTAGAGCACGATGGCTATAGTTAACTACAATGCATTGTACATTTCAAAATAGCTAGAAGTGAGGACTTGAAATGTCATCAACACATAGAAATGATAAATGCTCATGGTAATGGATATCCTAAATACCTTGACTTGATCATTACACATTCCATACATGTAACAAAATATCACATGTGCCCCATAAATATGTGTAAGTATTATATATCAATAAAAAATATGGAAGGAGGAGAGAGGTACACGTGGATGGTGAAGGAGAGGAGAGAGTTAGAATTAGGATGAGAGGTTGTTTATTTCCTGTGCATTATTTCTAAACCCTTTAATCCCTCCAAAACCTATGTGAACAATATGGAGGTGTGCTTTACTACATCCCTGGATCCTTTGGGGATGCAACAATGGGACTTTGCCTTAGGAAGGAAAGGAAAATTAGAAGGGAATAGCAAAAATACCAGAAAAACAAAAGTCTTTGGATATTCTGTAGGAACTAACTGAGTCTCTTCACACACTCATAGACCTTAGCCATTTACCCTGTCTATAAATTGGGAAATTCAGCACTACTAGAAGATTAAAGTATAAACATTTTAAATGTGTTAACTCAAACAATTAATAAAAATGGAGGACAAAAATTAGAACAAGATTTGTTAGAAGAAAGAAAAAGACAGTAAAAAGAAGGCTTATTATATCCATAGTCTGAATTTTTGGGAATGGCATAAGATTAGAGACACATATGAGAAGGTAAAATTGAGAGTCAGGACAAGAATTCAGCCATATGGTGATCTGCAGTCAGATCCCCTCAATGACAGAACACCTACCATCACCCTGTTGGTTGGTTCAGGAGTGCAATGACCTCCACTTAAGCTGTACTGATGCAATGTACCAGTGAGAATGCATGTTTTGACTGCTGCTGAGGATGGAGCAGCATTTTCCTGATGTCTATTAAGTGGTACTTGGACTATAAAACAACAGCAACAAAGAGGGAATGGATAACTTAAGCATTTTCCCATAAGCACAGGGCTCTCATTCATCCCTGCTAAGGGGTGTAAGTCAATCTGCCTTGAGCAGCAAGCTTTTAAAGCCCTGCTGAGCTGATAGCTGCTCTGGCCTGGAGCCCACTGTGGACCTGAGGAGAATAATCTTCCCCAATTCACTCAGGGCTTAAAAGAAAGCTGAATCACCACTTTGGAGATATAGAATGTGTCATCCTGGGGAGGGCAGAGGTCATTGCTTGTGATCTTCTTGGGTCAGACCGTAACAGAGGCCTTCAGAAGATGTGTTAAACACACCACAAACCAAAACACTTCTGTTCACCAATTTGAAATATTTTCTGGCTTACTATACAGAAGACAGATGCATGGATTTTACAGAAATTATTTTCACTTCTCCACTCCTTACAGAAAGTTGAAGATGACTTTCCAGACCTTGAAAAATATTTCTAAAATGTTGCTTTCTAAAGAAATCATAGAGATGTCCTAGACCCAGTGTATGTGGGGTCCAAAATAACTAAGGACATGCAGGCTCAAGGGCCATTATCAGGCATGCCTGCATTTCCTTCCCCTATCCCCCAAGGTGATGGCAGAACTTCAAGAAATAGATTCAGCAGATGCTTTCACAAATGAGTAGACGAGAAACTTGTCAACTAGAGAAAGGATAAGGCCATCCATTTGAGAATACCCAAATAATGTAATTACAAAGGTTTCCTGGGATATAGCTCTCTAAAATTCATCTTCCTTTTTGACAAAGGATTCTTAAACAAATATAATAACTCAGTATATACAAAGACTATATGTCATCAGAAACGATTTATGAAGCAGTAGGAGGTTCTATGTGGCAATACATTAGACACTTCTCAAATACATAACCAGCTGGGGTTTTCTCATATGCAAATAATTTAAGTTTTCTGTTAATCATCTCATGAACTTCAGAGGAAAATGGATACAATATAAATGGCATGGAAGCACTGGAAAATACTGAAACACCTTATGAATACATCTAAGAAACTGGATAATGATATGTATTTTTAATAGCCTGGTTCTTTGAAAATTGTTAAACTACTTCTGCTTTTAATAGAGGCATCCAGATGGGCTAGAATAGTTCATCCCTTTTTCATTTTTTAATCATTCATTTATTAAATATTTTTGGCACCTACTGTGTTCCAGCCACTGTGCTAGGTACTAAGTGTATGGAAATTTAAAAAGAGAGACAGATATAAAATCCATGTCCTCATACAACTGACTATCAGAGGAAGCAGACTAATTTGTATAATTAATTATATAACTGCATCATCTATGAAAAGTACCTCCAAAAAGAAATAAGTGGCACTACAAGAACTTGTAACTGGATATCCTGACTTGGTGTGCAAGGTAAGATAGTGTTCTCTGAGGAAGTCACATTCATCTGAGATATGAAGGGTGAATAGTATTAAAGGAGAGAAAGCACCTTCTAGGCAAAGGAACAGCATGTATGAAAGACTTGAGATGGGAACAGCTTAGCAAGTTAAGTGATTAAAAGAGGGCCAAAGTAGCTAGAACCTCAGAAACAGAGGAGTGTGATGGGAGATGAAGGTATTAATGTAAGCAGGATTGTGCTGGTTTTTTATGTTAAAAATCTTAAGAGTCAATGGGAAGCTTTTCGAGTATTTGATACACTGGAGTGCTGTGATTAGATATGCATTTTTTAAAGATCAGTGTTTTTTGCTGTTTTAAAAAATGAATTGAAGAGGGAGCAAAGATTATGAAGAGTGAGAGTAGTAGCATGAATTTGGGTGGTAGCAGCAGTGGAAATGGAAAAAGGTAGATGGACCTGCAATATAATGAAGAACACTAAATTTCCCTGGTACATAGTAGGCTTCAATAAATATTTATTAAATGAATGACTGATTAATTTTGCATTTAGGAAGAAAAAAGAATCAAGGATACTTCTTATATGGGTTTAATTGAGAACTTATTATGCATAAAGGTGTTCTTTATTCAAATAGTTTTCCACAGACCAACAGATTCAGTGTTACCCAAGAGCTTGTTAGAAATGTAGAATCTCTGGTCTTCCCCCTAGATCTACTAAGAATCTGGGTATTAATGAGATCCCCAGGTGATTTGTATGGACATTACAGCTTGAGAAGGAATGCTGTAAGTCAGGGCAACATTGAGGCTCAGACACTCAAGATATTGAGAGAGCAGAATAGAACAAAACCAAAAGAAGGAAATGCAGGAACATATTAATATTTCAATAATATATGGAACAAAGATAAGACACCATTGAAGATAAGCTGGAGTATATAATTATGGGACATCTGTTATGGAAACTCCTCATCAAAATAACCAATTTAAATTTTCAAAATTGTAAAAGTGATAAAACAATGCATGTGTTAAAACTGTCTAATAATCATAATAATAGTTGTAGTAATGACAAAAAGAGTTATATTGTGTTTTGTAGTTACTCAGTATTTGCTTTTACATAATTTTTCTGTTAGGGAAATTTAAGTGAAAGAAAAAAACCCCTTGAGAATAAGTGGAAAAGAGGCATTATTGTATTGTATCACATGCATAAAAAAAGGTTGAAATTCTTAATTACTCCCAAGTGTTTTGAAAGAGGATAATTAAAAAAAAAACAAGATCAATACTAAAGCTCTACATCACAATCTCATAAAATCTGTATGCCCTGTGTATAAGAAAAATCATATTGGCCCATTTCTACAGAACAAGCATAGAAATACTAGAATATAGAAAAGGTGCATGTTAGGATTGCTGTATCAATATGAATCTTGATAGGGGAAAATGCCAAAAATAGTTATGAGCTGCCCTCTAACCCAAAGTACCATGCAACCAAGATTACTAGACTGCTTACCATTATGCACTAGATTAGTTCCGTATACCTCCAAAGTATACAGAGTGGGGGAGGGAAGCCACAATATTACATGTATCCTCAATATATTGCCAAAAAACAGACAAGATTCATTGTGCTCAATGGCTCCTGAGGTTACAGAATATCATCCTTTTCTAAAGTTCCAGCTGCAGTTACTTTCTCCTGCTCTCATCTTCTCCCTTGTGTTTCTTTTATATTCATGCACATGGCAGTGAAATTATCGATGTGGACTGTGCAATCCTTTAAATATTGTTTTCAGAGAAAAAGTACATGGCAATTATTTAGGTCAACAATTGAATAATTCAAAGCAGTCACTTAATATTAATATCACATGTATATAACTTGAAGAGGGTACAGAAAGGAGCAATAAGAATGTTGCAAAGTATAAAAATCTGACCTAAGGAGAAGGGGACCAATATGGAGGACTAAAAGCCCATCACACATGCCACTCTCTGGGAGAGGATTGAAAACTGCAAGTAGATGCTCACCTACAGATGGACCCTCTTGGAGAGAGCATTGCAAATCATCAGAGAATTAATGGGAGAGAATAAGAGTGAAGGAAATGGGGATGGGGAGTTCCACTCGTCAAGATCAGAAAGTACCTAGGGAAGACCCCCACACATGGGGAAGTCATAAAATAGAGAGCCCCAGGGCCCCATGCTCCCCATGCGGACACTATGACTCCACCCACGGGGGCCCCCACCACACTGTGGGCTTCTGGGCTGATAAGAGAACTGCTTGGAAACTGTATAGGGAAGGAGGATCAGCCAGCAGGCTCAGCAGGGACCCACTGGCCCCAGTTCCCATGTTGCCACAGCTGACTACTCTGAGCTCTCAGGTTCAGAGCCACCGGTCTACACAGTGATCAGTTTTGATGCAGCTTCCCCAACATTGCCCTTGCTGGGCCAGGGAGGGAGCAGGGAGAGCAGACGTTCTCACATGCCCATGACTGGGATGTGGGTGCCCCCCAACAAGGTAACTCAAGTGGAGCTCAAGTGGAGCTCACAGTGGTAGCCTGAGTGGGACACATGTGGGGAGAGAGCCTCAGGCATCCAGTGGCCCAGCCCCAGTGGCCCTTCACCCCGACCAATGGAGCAAGCCTCCCTCCCTGTGTGCTTCAGTGCCGAGGCCCATGCCATTGCAGACCTACGTGCCAACTAGTAAGCCTCATTCCCATGGTCCTGTGCACTGGCCAGCTGAACAAGACATCAGCCCTGCATGTCTGGTGGTGGGCCACAGCCCCACAGCACCACACAACATCACACCTGCTGTCAAATTCTCCACCATGGGCTTACTAGCCACAAGCTGCCCCCCACCACATACCACTATTTTACCTAGACCTGGATAGAGCAAATGTCCACAGCCCTGACTCCTGTGGCCACTGCCTAGATAGCCTTCCCAAAAAGCTACTCCCACCACTGTGGAGAGACCCAGGCAGTGAAATATCCCACAATGCCAAACTTAGTGTAGAGGGACTCACCCTGTCCCCTTCCTAAGCTTCCAACAGTGGCCTAGGTATCCATCCAGCACTCCACACCAAGATCCCCCAGCACCAGCCCAGATCATGCATCCCTCTCAGATACTGGCCAATGTCCTGTGAACAGACCCAGGCACCTGCCAAGTTCTTGAGACCTGCCTAGGTGCCAGTCAGGGTCACACCTCCTTTCTCTGTGGAGAGGGACTTGCACAGCCCCCTCCCCAAGCTTCCAACAGTGGCCTGGGGACCAATACACCAATCTGAATGAATATCCCCCAGCATGAGTTTGGACTGTGACAACCACAGGAGATAAGGGGATGCAGGAGAATGGCTATGTTACAGGCTCTCAGTGCATCCACCCCTTTCCTGCCAGATCAGTCCTCTGGAGTATGACACAAAGCATTATATAGGGACCACTCTTCATTCTCATGAAGTAGGAGAGTTTCCAGCAAAGGAGACAGGTGCACTCCAAACCTATCAGCCATGAGCTGAGAGAAGACGTTTTAGATGAGAAAGAAATCAGCAAAAATTTCTGGCAAAATGAAAAAAATAAGTTAGTTCAACATCCCTAAAGGATCAAATAGATCCACAGCAATGGACACTAACCAAAAGGAAATTGTCAAAATGTCAGTAATGAAATTCAGAATATGGATGGCAGACAAGATGAGTAGAATTGAAGAGAAAGTTGAAAACCAACAAAAGGAAGCCCAAAAAATGTTTCAAGACATGAATGAAAAAAATGAAAAACTTGCTAAAGAGAAAGATAACATCAAAAAAGATATAACAGAACTTAAAGAAATGAAAGTGTCATTTAGAGGACTTACAAAATATAGCAGAAAGTTTCAACAACAGATTAGACCTAGCAGAAGAAAGATTGTCAGAGCTTGAAGATGAGGCTTGCAAACTAACCCAGTCAGTCAAAGAAGGTGAAAAAACAATAAAGAAGAATTAACAATCACTCCGAGAAATATTGGGCCTATGTAAAGCAAGCCAATATACAAATTATAGGTATTCCAGGGGAAATAGAAAAAAAAACAAGCATGGAAAACCTATCCAAGGGAATTATTGAGGAGAACGTCCTTGGTATTGCAAGAGATTCAAATATTCAGATACAAGATGGTCATCAAACAATGGGAAGATTCTAGGACATCCTCAAGGCACATAGTCATCAAACTGGCTGAAGTCAAAATAGGGGAGAAAATTCTATAAGCTTCAATACTAAAGTAATAACAAACCTACAAAGGAAAACCCATTAGGATAAAAGCAAGTTTCTCAGCAGAGGCCTTACGAGCCAGAAGAGCTTTTTAAATAGTACGCATGTCAACGAAGAATTTTGTATTCTGAAAAACTAAGTTTCATAAATGATGGAGAAATAAAGACTTTTCCAGACAAATGAACACTAAGGGAATTTGTAACTACTAGATCTGCCCTACAGGAAATGCACAAAAGTACATTACGCATTCAATAGCACAAAAAATACCCAGAGGTCTTATAAAACAATAGCAGAAGAGGAAAAACAGAGGTCTTATAAGACAATAGCAGAAGAGGAAAAACAAAACAATAAGGTATCGTCCAGGGATGATGAACAGAACATCCCACATATAAATACTAACACTCAAGGTGAATGGGCTGAATGCCTCCCTCAAAAGATGTAGACTAGCTGAATGGATGAAAAAACACAACCAAAATATTTGCTGCCTCCAAGAAATGCATCTAAACCACAAGGAATCACATATAATCAAGGTTAAGGAATGAAAAACAAAAATTCCATGCAAGTTGAAACCAAAAGCAAGCAGGTGTAGCCATTCTCATATCAGATAAAACAGACTTTATATCAACAATAATAAAAAAAGACAAAGATGGTCATTATATAATAATAAAGGGAGTAGTTCAACAAGAAAACATAACAGTCCTCGATATATATGCATGTAACATAGGAGCTCCCAATTTCATAAAACAAATTCTTCTAGATCTGAGCAAAGAAATAAATAGTAGCATCTTAACTGCTAGGGACTTCAACACTCCCATGACAGAACTGGACAGATATCAAAGTAGAAAATGAATAAAGAAATGCTGGACTTAAACAGGACTCTAGAACAAATGGACCTAACAGACATTTACAGAACATTCAGCCCCAAAACTACTGAATACACATTTTTTGAATCAGCACATGGGATATTTTTCAAGACTCATCATATCTTAGACCACAAAACAAATCTCAGAAAATTAAAAAACAATCGAAATCATACCATGTATCTTCTCAGACCACAGTGGAATAAAACTGGACAGCAATGCCAAGAGAAACACTCAAAACTACACAAAGTCATGAACATTAAACAACTTGCTGCTGAATGACCCTTGGGTCAATGAGGAAATTAAGGTGGAAAACAAAAGATTCCTTGAACTGAATGACAAAGAGTACACAAGCTTTCAAAATATATGGGATACAGTAAAAGCAATCCTAAGGGGAAAATTCATAACCCCAAATGCATACATTTAAAAGAAAGAAAGATCACAAATTAACAACCTAATGTCATGTCTCGAGGAACTGGAAAAAGAAGAACAAATCAAACCCGAAGCCAGCAGAAGAAAATAAATAACAAAGCTCAGAGCAGAACTAAACAAAATGAAAACCAAAAAGACAATAAAAAGGATCAAAGAAACAAAAAGTTAATCTTTGAAAAGATTAAAAAAAAATCAATAGGCTACTGGCTAAATTAACTGGAAATAGAAAAGAAAGGATTCAAATAACTCAACGAGAAATGAAAAAGAAGGCCGGGTGCGGTGGCTCACGCCTGTAATCCTAGCACTCTGGGAGGCCGAGGCAGGTGGATTGTTTGGGCTCAGGAGTTCGAGGCCAGCCTGAGCAGGAGCAAGACCCCGTCTCTACTAAAAATAGAAAGAAATTATATGGACAGCTAAAAATATATATAGAAAAAATTAGCTGGGCATGGTGGCACATGCCTGTAGTCCCAGCTACTCGGGAGGCTGAGGCAGGAGGATTGCTTGAGTCCAGGAGTTTGAGGTTGCTGTGAGCTAGGATGATGCCATGGCACTCACTCTAGCCCCGGCAACAGAGTGAGACTGTCTCAAAAAAAAAAGAAAAGAAAAAAAGAAATGAAAAAGAAGAGATTACAACTAATACTGCAGAAATACAAAATATTGTCCATGAATACTACAAAAACCTCTACATAAACTAGAAAATTAGAGGAAATGAACAATTCCTGGAAACACACAAGCTCTCAAACCTCAATCAAGAAAAAATAGAAATACCAAACAGACCAATAATGATCAGTGAGACTGAAGCAGTAATAGAAAATTTCCCAACAAATAAAAGCCCCAGACCAGACAGATTCACAGATAAATTCTACCAGAACTGCAAAGAACCAGACCTGCAAAGAAGAACTGGTACCCATCCTACAGAAATTATTCCATAGCATCAAGAAGGAGAGAGTCCTCCCTAACTCATTCCATAAAGCCAGTATCACCCTGATACCAAAGCCAGGTAAGGACACAACCAAAAAAGAAACTACAGACCAATATCCCTTATGAACATAGATGCAAAAATCCTCAACAAAATACTAGCAAACTGAATTCAACAGCACGTCAAAAAGATAATCCACCATGGTCAAGTGGGTTTCATCCCAGGGATTCTAGGATGATTTACCACACACAAATCGATAAACATCATTCACCATATAAACAAAAATAAAAACAAAGACCATATGTTCATCTCAATAGATGAATAAAAAGCATTTAAATAAATCCAGCACCCTTTCATTATAAAAACCCTCAACAAACTAGGCATAGAAGGAGCATGACTCAAAATTATAAAAGCCATGTATGACATACCCACAGCCAACATCATGCTGAATGGGGAAAAGTTGAAAGCATTCCCCCCTAATAACTGGAATAAGACAAGTGCTCACTATCATCACTTCTATTCAGCATAGTATTGGAAGTCCTAGCCAGAGCAATCAGGCAAAACAGAAATAAAGGGCATATAAATCAGGAAAGAGGAGGTCAAACTATCCCTGTTTGCTGACAGTATGATTTTGAATCTAGAAAACCCTAAAGACTCCACCAAAAGATTCTTGGAATTGATAAATAAATTCAGCAAAATCTCAAGTTACAAAATCAATATATACAAATCAGTAGCACTTCTATATACTAACAACAGTCCAGCTGAGAATCAATTAAAGTAATCAATACTTTAATTTTGTGTAGCTATTCACAATAGCTACAAAGCAAATAAAATAGTATACTTAACCAAGGAGATGAAAGATCTCTGCAAAGAGAACTACAAAATACTGATGAAAGAAATCACAGATAACACAAACAGATGGAAAAATATCCCTTGTTCATGGAATGGTAGAACCAACATTGTTGAAATATCCTACTTCCCAAAGTAATTTATAGATTCAATTCAATCCCCATCAAAATACCAACACCATATTTCACAGATGTAGCACAAGAAAATCTAAGCTTCAAAGCAATGCTTAGCAAAAAGACAAATCTGTAGGCACCACATTACCTGACTTCAAATTATACTACAAGCCTATAGTAACCAAAACGGCACATGGTACTGGTATAAAAGTAGAGACATAGACCAATGGAATAAAATAGAGAACCCAGATATAAAACTATCTACCTACAACCAAGTGATCTTCGACAAAGCAAACAACAATATACTATGAAGAAAGGAAGCTCTATTAGATAAATGTTTCTGGGAAAATCGGATATCCCCGTACAGAAGAATGAAACCCTATCTCTCACTACAGACACAAATGAATTCAGGGTAGATAAAAGACTTAAATATAAGGCATGAAACCATAAAAATTCTAAAAGAAAATGCAGGAAAAACTTATAGACATTAGCCTAGGCAATGAATTTATGACTAAGTCTACAAAGGCAAATACAGCAGCAACAAAATAAATAAATGAGACTTACTTAAATTAAAAAGCTTCTGCATAGCAAAGGAAATAATCAACAGAGTAAATAGACAACCTACAGAATGTGAGAAAATATTCACAAACTATGCAACCAACAAAGGTATAATATCTGGAACACAAACAAATAATAAAAATCAAAGAATGGGCAAAAACATGAACATAAATTTTTGAAAGAAAATAGACAAATGACCAAAAAGCATATAAAAATGCTCAACATCACTGATCATCAGGGAAATGCAAATTAAAACTACAATGAGATACCACCTTACCCCTATCAGAATGGCCATTATTAAAAAGACAAAAACAACAGATGCTGGTGTGGATGCAGAGAGAAAGGAACACTTATACACTGTTGGAAGGACTGAAAATTAGTACAATCTCTGTGGAAAACAGTATGGAGATTTCTCATACAAGTAAATGCAGACCTACCGTTTAACCCAGGAATCCCACTGCTAGGTATCTACCCAAAAGAAATAAAGTCATTTTATCAAGAAGAAACTGTACTTGAATGTTTATTGCAACACAATTCACAATTGCAAAGATGTGCAATCAACCTAAGTGCCCATTAATTCATGAGTGGATAAAGGAAATGTGGTATATGTATACCATGGAGTACTACTCAGCCATAAAAAGGGATGAAATAATGTCATTTGCAGCAACTTGGATGGAACTGGAGACCATTATCCTAAGTGAAGTATCTCAGGAATGGAAAACCAAACACCGTATGTTCTCACTAATGAGTGGGAGCTAAACATGGTTATACCCCAGCACAAAGTGATATAAAGTACATGAGAAACCAGAAAAGGGAGAGGTGGGTGCTGGATAAAAACTTACCTGTTGGGAACAATGAACACTATTCTGGTGATGTGCACACCAAAAGCCCTGACTTAAGCATTATTCAAGGTATCCATGTAACAAAAACACCTGTACCTATACCCCCTTAATTGTAATAATATTTTGAAAAAAATCTGACCTAGGAGGAAAGAATGAAAAAGGTGAATTTGCTCAACCTTGGAAATAGAGGCTTGAGAGGAAATTAGAAGCCTGAGAATATAGTAGACACGCTTTACTGGGGAGACGCTAGCACTTGGTCAACGGGGCAATAGAACAACATGATGGAAATGATCTCTAATGGCCACAACTTCTGTTGTGGATAAACCTTAAAGTAATTAGAGAGCCCAACATAGTGGTTGATACACAAGGCTTTGGATTTTAATATCCCTGGATTCAAATCCTGGCTCTGCCAGGTTAGGATAAAACTGACCAAAAAACTATAGAAAGAAAGAAACTACAAACCAATGTTTTTGTAATGGTTTAGAGAGGGTTAGAGGGTGGGGTTTAGATCATTTAAGGCTCTTGTAGTAGACAATTGAAACATATAATCTTAACCTTGGTTTTGTGATCCTGTGAATTACTTGGTAAATTCATTATTTTCTGATTTTGTACCTTTCTTTTTTTTTCAAGAGCATCAGTTCCGAAGTCACAGTGCCTGGGTTTGAATATTTAATAGGTATTCATTCTCTTGAAGTCTTGAGTCTTTTACTTGTGAAATAAAAATAATAAGAGTATCTACATTCTATGGTTTTCAAAGGGCTAAATAACACTGTTTGGACTGATTGGGACATAGTAAACACTCAATAAATGTTAGCTCTCTTTCTTTTTATTCCCGGCCTGTGTATAGCACTGGCTAAGTGCTTGTGACGAATTCAAAGATGAAGCCGATAACGGACCTAACTGTAAGAGTTTTTAGAATCAAATAGGGAAAATAAGACATAAATTCAAATACCAAAATAAAGAGGAGTAAATCTTCCTCAAGAGATATACGAGTAAGACATATGGGAATTTAAAGTGGAGAACTGACTTTAAAGGAGAGAGGAGGACATTGGAGAAATTGCAGAGAAGAGGGTCTTTGAACTGGATTTAGAAATATAAAAAGAGTTTGACCATCTGACGATGGGGGTGGCATAGAGTGGTGAGAAAATAGTGGGATGATGCATTGCTAGGTAAGAGAATAGGGCACGTACTCATTTTGCAAAGTTTTTAGATTCTAATGCTGACTTAAAGATATGTTTCAACAAACTTTCCCTCTTAAGATATTGCAACTTTTTGCTAAACTTTCAGCAGTCACTTGGCCTCCCACATACCAGTTCCAAAAGCTGAGACACCTCGTTTGTCAAGAAGCAACAACCGTTTCAATAAAATATCAGGGCTTCGCCTTGGGTACAGCCCTTATGAGTTGTCATTGTTATTCATCATTGAACTTACTTCCAAGTTTTATCATCTAATCATCCACATTGTGCAAGAACAGTAGTTTATTCATGATTGTTAAAAGAGGAAGAAAAACCTCAAATAGTCAGAACAACCTATTTAGATTCTAATTACAAAACTCTAAGTACGTCTTTTTGGAACTAATGTTACATTTCACATTTTGATTCAAAACATGTAGAAAATCATGAACATGAATAAATTAAGGATGTTAGAAAAGAATGGATTCATTTTCTGAGACACACAGAATTTATTGGGATTAAAATACTAGGGAGAACATTCTTGGCAAAATATATTCTTGATTTTCTTTCAGGCAGTTTATTTGGAAACTTTTGCATAACTCTAAGGGAATGATTTCAGTGACTCCCAGACACAGTTTTCTCTCCTCTCCTCCCCCCACCCCACCACAGCTTATAAATATAGTTTTTAACAATATGCATTTATATAAATATAAATCTGTGCATTCCAGTAAAACCTCTAATTGTGTAGCATGGGGACTTAGTCTCACCTCCACCAAGGGGGCTTTACCTTCCGAAACTTTGCTGATTTTCAGTCAGAATTAAGTACCAGGAAGGAAAGATGCCATCACTTCAACTTGGCCTAATCAATTCAGATCTGCTGAGAAAAAAACAAAAGCAGGTACAATTTAAACTAGCCCATCCTGGGGAACATTCTAATCTTAGCAGAGGGGTCCAAAGAATCAATATGTTCCCCTGACCTACACATAATAACAAATAATTGAACTCAAGTTCACAGTGAAACTGTTAACTTTGGCCATAGCAATGGCATTTCCCACTTCTTTATAGTGAATTGAAGTTTCTTCTAAATAATAAATTCCTCAAAATTAAATCTAATGTAAAATCATGTTTCGTATGAGAAAAGACAAATTTATAATTTCATCAAAATAGGGTACACCGATTCCAGTTTTATGTGGAATCCCCTGATTGTGTTAAATTTCTACTAATGGTATTAAAGAACCCTCTCTCTACTTCTGAGACATAATTTCATTTTTATTTTTTTTAGAAAGGAAAAAGTTCGGAGGATGTCTTAAGTAGAATGTCTAGATTTATGAAGAATAGCATGTCTTGGGAAACACATTTTGTTGTAAACATTTAAAAAAATGCTTCTACGAGGTGTGCTGTGGGAAACGGAAGGCCTCCTCTCATCTGTCCACCATATGAACTGGTAGTTAAACAGTTGTGGTATGCACATGCATTTATACACACATTAAAAGTGATAGCTATAGCTAAAGAAAACCATATTGAGAATCATTAGATTGTAGCAGCACGCTGAAGCTTATCTAACACAGGTGAGGATAAAACTCTTCACTGTGGATATCACTTTATGAAAATATCAATGAATTCTAATTTATAGATATGAGAAATGCCAAGTCCTGAGAAAGGAATGCAAATGCTTTGCCTCTGTGTATCCAACAGAAGAAACACAGTATTTTTTTTTTTTTTTTTTAATGCACGATTATAGGAAGGCAGTGTTACACAGTGAAAAGAACATGAACTTTGCAGTCAGGAATAGTTGGGTTTGAATCCTAGCTCTGCTACTTATAAGAATCCTTGTCTTGAGTAAGTTTTTTTACATTTCTGAGTTCCAGTTTCTTAAATATCTAACATAGAATGATAATGCGTATCTTGAAAACCAACTATAGGGGAATAGGTAAGATCATCGGTGTATCCCAAATGGTTCTAGATGTCACAAAACCATAGGCATGGTTGGGGTCTTATCAATGGTGACAATGCAGACTTCAGTGTCTCCAGCCCAGTCCCTCATAATGGAGGACTTAAAATTTCTCCAAGTCTCACCTAGCTATTTCTTGGCATCCCTAGAGAAATTGCCCGGATAGTAGTTAACACCCCACCACTTTCCACAGCAGTGTTCCCTGAGCATGTACCCTTCCCTCTGTCCATGCTGCTGATGCAACTCATAAAAAGGCCAATAGATGTGCTAAGATTATTGGTTTCCAGGGCTGCCCAAATGGAATATCCTCAGGGAGTTCGAGCCACTACCCTCCCCAGAATCTTCACTGCACTGAAGCCAGTATGAGATCTATTCAGAAGTGAAAAGAGAGCCTCTTTGTCTCTTACTCTGTGTCATACTATGTCACCTGACCCCCAAACCTGCCTGTGCCACTCTAGTTTTGAGAGTCACTCACAAAACCAGTTTCTTCACCTTTTGCCTGCAGCTTCTCTCTCCATAAGGCTCAGAGTGATGCACCCAGGCCATAGAGACACACTGTGTGTCCTCGAACAAGTTACTTAACCTTTTGGTACCTCAGTATCCTGCTTTATACAATGTACTGTACAAACTTGTTGCCATGACCAAATGCATCAATGTATGCAAAATGCACATTATAAAGACTGCATAAGTATTAGCGGTTATGAAAACTTTTATCATTATCAGAAATATTCTAGAATGTAAGCCCTGGGAACAAGAAGAAATTTTTGGAAGAGGTTATAGGATGGCTCAAACCATTTAATTGAAACACTAAAAAGAGATGTGATTAATGTATGGTGACTTTCTATTTTCCTTATATACGTTGTTGTTTTGAAAGGCACTGTGCATGCCCAGGGAAAGGCACATGCTCAGAAAAGATCTGAGAAGACTGTAAGGTCACGCCAGAGGCTGATTCCCGGCAGAGGCAGCAGACAGCCTACAACAACAACAAAATAATAACAAAAAAAACATTAAGTTCCCAGAGAAGGGAGAAAATCTGATTTAAGATTTACTACATTATTAGATGTAAATGTCCAGTTTTCAACAAAGAAAATCACAAGGCATATAAAGGAACAGGAAAAAATGGCTCTTTCAGCAGGAAAAAATAAACCAACAGAAATTGTCCCTAAAAAAGACCTTATAGAATTATATTAGACAAAAGCTTTAAAACAACTGTCTTAAAGATATTTAAAAAACTAAAGGAAGATGTGGAGAAAGCCAGGAAAATGATGTATGACAAAAGGGAAATATCAATAAAGAGATATGAAACCTAAAATGATACCAAAAAGAAAATTCTGGAGCCAAAGGTTATAATAACTGAAATGATAAATTCACTATAGGGGATACAAAGGCATATTTGAGCAGGCAAAAAGAATCAGAAAACTTGAAAATAGGACAATGAAAATTATGGTGGATAAGGAATAGAAAGAAAAAAGATTTAAGGCAACTGAACAGAGCCTAAGTGACCTGTGGTACATTATCAAGCGGGTCAACATACATATTGTGGAGTGTATGGGGAGAAAGAGGCAGAGAAAATATTTGAAGAAATAATGGCTGAAAACCTCCTCAATTTGATGAAAGACAATATAAATATCCAAGAAGCTCAATGAACCACAAGTAGGATGAACTCAATGAGACTCAAATCAATATACATTATAATCAGTCAAAAGTCAAACACAGAATCTTGAAAGTAACAAGGAAGAAGTGACTTATCAGATACAAGAAACTCCTAAGTAAGATTATCAGATTTCTTATCAGAAACTTTGACTGCCAGAAGACAGTGGAATGATACATTCAAAGTACTAAAAGGGGTGGGGGGGGGGGGGAATCTGTCAATTAAGAATTCTATATCCAGCAAAACTGTCCTTTAAAAGTGAGTGAGAAGTGATGACATTCCCAGATAAACAAAAGCTGAGGTTGTAACTGCTAGACCTGCCCTGCAAGAAATGCTAATAGCTGTAGGTTGAAATGAAAGGGCAATACACGGTAACTTGAACCTGTATGAAGAAAAATAAAGATCTCAGTAGAGGCAAACTCATGGGAAATTATAAAAGTTAGTATTACTCTAACTTTGGTTTGTTATTCTACTTTGGGTTTTCTACATGATTTAGGAAACTAATACATTTTAAAAACAATCATTAGTTTAAAAGTTAATATTATAACTTTGATTTATTTCATGTTTTGTTTTCTATATAATTTAAGAGACTAATGTATTTAAAAGAATTATTAATTTACTCTTTTGGACACACAATGTACAAAGATGCAATTTTGTTATGTCAACAACTGGAAGGGTTGATGACAGGGCAATAAAGGAGCAGAGATTTTTATATGCCAAAAAAAAAAAAAAGAGCTGTGATTAACTCCATACCCCAAACTGCTACAGTTATCTCTAATTAGAAGATACAGTTTTTAAAAAATAAAGTATTCAGGGAACATAAAGGAAAAATTAATTTGTTCTGAGGATGCATAAGGAAGAAGGGACAGGATTCATATTGGAGTTAATGTTTTCAAAAGACCTGGAAAAACTGGAGTCATTTTGAGAAAAGACAAGATGGTAGAGCCAGACTGATTGTATGTCATGACCGTAGAGACAGGCATGGAAGCCAGACACATTTGATAATGGTGAGTAGTACATGGAGCAATGGAAATGGGAGAATAGTGGGAGCTCTAGTTTGAAAAGTAAGTGGGATTGGAGATGGTATTGAATGGCATGCTCAAAAGTTTAGATTTATTTTTCAAACAATAAAGAATCACCAAAGGATTTTGTAAATACATCCCTCAACCATTTTGATATTTTTAAGGAATGGTCATTTTCAGACATTGCACTTACAAATCCTAAAATTGCCTTCCATATTCTAAATTTATATGTGTGTTTTGTGGTTCGTGCTTGCTATAAAATTTGCAGGTATGTCAGCATCTCAGCACAGAAAATTTAAAAAATTTTTATGTTGTATTATATTTTACCCTTACTATTTTACAAACAAAAAATTATCTTTTTAAAGTGCTGACATTAGTGACAAGTAAAGACCTCATGACCTAATAAACTTGAAATGAAGATGAGAATCATTAGGCTAAATGTAGAGACGGCTAAGCCTCACATGGGTACTCATTGACCGTTGTGTACATGAATAATTAGGAAGGAAAAGAACAAAGGTAAAGAGCATGTGTGAGAGGAGAATTATAAATGTTTAAGACTATGTTTAGAAGGCAAACTGTAATTAGGAATTCTAGATCAATTTCTAATCCTCCAGGAATAGTGTTCCTTATAATACATCATCTCATTGGTAGCTTGCACATGTTGGCCTTTGGTAAGTTTTCAGGAATGTTGTTATATAAGAAAACAGGAGACTATTAGGATCTGATGTTTTAGAAATATAACTTGGGTAGCTATATGGGTAAAGGAGGAAGCTTTTTTTATTATTGCAAATTAAACATGATGGAGACCTAAGGCCAAAGCAGAAAGAATGAAAAGAAGTTCCATAGCAGCTGCCCAAAGAAAAAGAAAAGAAGGCTAGAAAGGAAAGGAATTGGGATGATAGAACATAGTCTAACTCTCTCCAAAATGTTTGATGAGGTTTATATGAGCTTGAAAGCAACACCAGATAAGTACAAACAAAAAAGGAAAATTATATTTCAACCTGTATGTACATAGACAGAAAAGTCCTAAGAAAATGTTGGGAAAGCCAAGATAACAATGCATTAAAAAATTATCACCACATTGGATTTATTCCAGCAATAAAATGATGATTTTATATATTTTTTAAATTAATGTATTAATAATTCACATTAACAAATGTTTAAAAACATTATTTTAATTTGTGCAAAAAAGGCCTCTGATTAAATTCAGTGCCCATTCATGGTGATATTTATAATAAAAATTATTATAAATTATTAAATTATTTAATACTAAATAATTTATTTAATTAAATTTATTTACAATTAATTGATAAATTATAATGTAATAAATTATTAAGCAAAATAAGAATAGAAGAAAACTTACTTAACCTGGTATACCAGTGAGGGTCTAATCAGGAGAGGAAAACCACACAGCAATATGAATAGGAAAAGTTTAATGTAAATATTTTTGACTATAACAAGTTATTAGAGTGAGTAAGGGATGAGCTACAGCAAACATAAAATGCAGTACTACACTTAGAGTTGAGAAGCAGTGCCCAAGGAAGACCTCCTGTGCCCCACATCTAGACCTCCTTGGAGAGGGAGATGACAGAGAAGTTACTATGGTTCCATGTCCAGGGAATTTCAATGAAAATCTGCCCTCAAGAAATTGCCAGAAACCTACTCTAGAATATTGGGGAAAACTGTTCATGGGGCAGTATCGTACTGGAGGAACTATGTAGTGAAACAACACAACAGGAATGCCAGTGGAAGCTGCTGGTCCCTGGTTGCTTCTGCCCTCCATGCCTAGTACTGAAGAAGCAGCCTCCCATGCCACAGGTGCTGGTCACTGTGAAGCTGTATGTGTTTTAGAAGCCTGATGGTGGAGAAGCGACCTGTGCTTCAGAAGCCTGGGCCTTGAGAATCTGTGGAGTTTCAATAGTCATATGCTACAGAAGCTGCCTGTGCTGTAGGAGCTGGGCACTGAAGAATTCCTGTAAGCAGAAGCATGCCCAGTCAGTACACCAAAATCAGGAAGGAACACACTTTCTTCATGCAATATCTCTCTACAACCTTCTATTGGCAATGTTTGACATCATGCCAGATGTCAAAGGAAAAATATTTAAAGGGCCCATCTCTGTTTTCCCAGAGCAGGCAATGAAGGCTATATTTGGAGTGGAGAGACAATAATTTGATAACCAGTGCAGCTAGTAATGGAAGTCTAACAAGGATATACAGAATATACAGCAACTATTGTAATTTTATAATGTTTTAAAACATTTCTTTTTAAAATCAAGAGTAGGACACAGATTCTAGCTATTATTGCTTCTATTCAACATTTAACCAAAAGATCTGGCCTGTAAAATAAAATGGAAAAATGAAACAAAACATACAAGTATTGAAATCAAGGGAAAGAAAATGCTTATATTTTATGGAAAACATAAAACAGACCACAGATAAGTAATTAGGATTTATATAGTTTTTAACCTATGCTGCCAGACTATGAACTCATATTTTTTAATCACCTTCATATATTGTCCTCTTAAATACTTTTCAAAGACAATTGGGCCTTTACACATTTGTGGCACATTTTTAGGTTCCATGTACTCCATAATACTATGGCTGGAGAAAATGAGTGTTTTCCACAAACATGGAAGTTGCTCAAATCTCCATTAGTACACAAACACACACATAGCTACAATGCCCACACACATACAAATGAATGCAAATAGAAAGAACTGAGAAAACATGACATTATCTATGGGACCATGACCTGATTTTCATTTCTTTGGGATATCTGACATAGTGCTTATTTTTAGGGTTGAGATCCAATATGCAACTTCAACATTCAACAAATATTTATTGAGGACTTGCTATGGGTCAGGCAATCTTTAAGATGCTGGGAAAAGAGCAGCAACAAGATGGGCAAAGCCCTTGCTCTCTTCAACTTACATGCAGATTAGAGAAGTTTTATGAAGCAAGTAAAACAAGGTAATCTACCAAGAGTGCCTTGGTGAGCTTAGCAAAAGTCTTTCTTCCAACAAATGAACTCAACATATATTTGAGCACTAACATTAGTCTCATGAGTTTAAGAACTGGTTGCAAAGCTAAATTTGATAAAGCATTGTTGACAAAATGCACACTTCATCCCATCAATGTCAGGATTATTTAACACTTATTGGGTTCTTGAATAAGCATACCTCAGTTTGATGCCTTGGTCTACTATTTAGCAGCTATTCATGTGACCTATAAGGTGGAGATGAAAATAATGACAATATATATCTCAATATATAACACCATGTATAATTTCACACGGTGTTTATCAGGATTGAATGAAACACTACCATTAAAGTGCTGAGCACAGTTAGTTAGCAGATAGTATTTAATAAATATTGATGATGATAATAGTGATTATTTTTATTTTTATTGAAAGCCATACATCTGGACTCACAAGAAGATATCCTATCAAAAACATGCAGCCAATCAATGGCATACCTCTCTGATAGTTAGCGAGCTGGGTGAATGAATTTGTTGGTCTACATCCAACTAAGATCTAAAGGGCCCTTCTGTTAAAGAAATCATTAAAGCCAGGGAAACAGAGTTCTATATTTTTCTCAGTATTGGGTGTAGGCTGTTCAGATTTAGTGGAAACACATTTGTGGGCAAGCTTACATAGAACTGTAATTTAGATTTACACAAACTATACATTTTCAAAGGATGTTATGATTATTTACCTCATTTCTATGAAAAAAAAAAAAAGCCAAAGCTGTTAAGTCAGCATTGCACGGGAAATGCTTACAAATTGATTACAAAGAAGAAATTAAAGGTTATTACAGAAGTTTTAAGTTAAGCAAAAAAAAAAAAAATCAGAAATCTCTGTATAGTATTTTTGCTTTTTGTTGAATTGTTGATTGAGGTGATCACTTTGGATGAGGTATATAGTCAAGATTGGTGATATTACTTCACAAGTCTTTTGCCAGTAGCAGATACCAGGGATCTGGTATTGCTGTCAAAATAAAAATAAAGGGAAAATGGAGAGAGAGGGAGGGAGGCATGGAAGGAGGATGAGAGAGAGAAAGACAGAGAGAGAGAGACAGCCACTTGATCATGATTCATTTGGTGTCTTCCACTTAAAGCTGTTGCTGAGGCATTATTGTAAATGGAATTCTTTTCTTTTTCTTCTCACACTCCAGATTTTCTCTCATTCCCCTTCTCTTACCCTACTATTTCTATATCCTTTGACTCTTCTCCAAGTCAGGTTTCTTGTGTTGGCTTTGACGCTTCGTTTATTTTCTATTTGTTAATAGAAAAGAATGATCTGTCCGGGTTAGCAAAGGAACTGAATAACAATGTTGTGTTCTCTTCCCTTATAGATATAACAAAACTAAAGCTTTGCATAGGTGGAGGAATTGAATAAATTGTCTAAGCAGTTTGTTCTTGGTGGAAAGAATAGGCTGGAGACTGTTTTCTTATTTTTAGTCTTCAGAAAGATGGTGTAGTAATATTCTCCAATACCACCCTAGAGAAATCTGTAGCCATAGGCAATATTATATGTAAAATATAGAAAATCATAAAATTGTTCATTTTTCACCTATCCAGGATGTCTCCTTCTCTCTAGTCCCACCTAGATTTCTGTCCCAGAAATCATCCTTTCTCGCTGTGTGTGGTCTTGGTGGGAAGTAGCATCTGGTTCCTATTACAGTCATGGGGTCAGATCCTCCCTCTTGAGTCCTTTGGACACATTGAGTAGAATGATGTCTGGGCCAAACCAAAGAGATGCTTTCTGCCTGGACCTGAAGAATGAAGGATGTGAGTCATGGTCAGAGGTTATTCTTTCCTGCTCCAGTGGTGACATGCTACCTAAATTCCTGCTGAATGCCATTCCTCTGTGATCCTCAAATGTGATCCAAGTGAATCCCTTTTGTGGAAATAACCAGAGCAGATTTCTGTTGTTTACGATCAAGAACTGAATTTTACAATTGTTGATTGGGAGAGGTCTTGGAAGCCATTTTAGGAAAAGATATAAAGAAGATGAGAGCGGTCATCTGTAAAACAAGTTCAGAGAAACTAACCCTGCCAATGTACATCCATCACTCTCCCAGAAAGATTGACAAAGGATCTGGAACACACAGCAGTTTTAGCAATAGAGGGGCATCACACATCAGCTGGTGTGGATTGGGTTCACTGCTCTGGGGAAGGGAAATCACACAGAACAGGAAAAAGAGTAAATTCTCAAAAAAAAAAAAATAGACTTTGAAATGCTAAACAAAAGATATAGCATATGAGAAAGGATTTTTTGAGTTCTTAAAGCCTGGCTTTTGATGACCAAAATCCAACTTATTGTATATAAACAATAGAGTTGAGAAGAATGTATATAAGAGTCAGTTTTTCTATCCTAAAGGTAATTTAAAAAAAAAACAAACATACCATGGCTAAGGAGAGAGAAGAAGAGCCCAAGAAGAGAGCTGTAAGGATAAAGGTCAAGTAGTTTCTAAAGGAGGCCTTCATGCCATCTTCTGCAGATTGTCCTCACTCCAAAAGAGGTTTAGTAGGATCAGAGAGTAGATTATTGGTGCCTAGCTTCTGAGTGAGCCCGAGGGGGTGGGAAGCCTTTCAGTGATCACCACAACTGGGGGCAACTGGCAGTGGAAGAGTAGACACAGTACCTTGGTGTCCAGGCAGAAGGGCAGGATGTGGCCCTCCAAATCTTGATGATACTGGAGAAAATCAGAAAGTTTCTCAGATCCTGGGTATAGAAGTGCCCCAGAGAGAGCCAACCATCTGAGGAGCCAAGAAGATGCAGTGTGTGGACCAATGTTTGCATGTCTAATGAGGACTTGCCTACTCACAGATGTTCCTGGAGATGGATGCCAAAACATGAAGAAGCATGGGGATGACGTGCATGTTAGTGGATGCCAGCATGGACACATGAAGGGTTTGGACCACATCCCTGATCCCCCAAATCCAACCTCATAAAGCCATGATGTTACATAAGCCCACTAGAATGCAGATCATATCAGCTGAAAAGAGAGGATTGAAGTAAAGGGGAAAATTCCTAATTTGAGTTTACTTGGCATTAACAAGATTATGTTTTCTGCCATCAGGAAGAGTGGCAGCTCAAGAGAGAATCTATTTTGAATTATAGAATAATGAGAAAAATTATATTTTTGGAGGGACAAATTATGGATCAAAAATATTATACCTAATAAATGTAACCAAGAGTATATCATTTACTTTGTTAAAACCCTTCAAATAGTCAAAAGAAATCTTTTGTGATTGCCTGCCGAGAATCCATCATCTTTTGTTCAGCTGGGAGCCCTTTAATTTTCCCTGAGAAAAGTCACGATCTCTGCTCTCTCCTGAGAGGCTCCTGTGAGGCTGATTACAGCCCCAGAACCCTCTCGCTCTAGGGGTGGGGAAGTCACCCAGGGACAGCAGATCAGAGTCAAAGTGATTGGTTTTGAAGTGAGTTTGTGAGAGTCCAGAACAATTAGAGTTGTCCAGTAGTCATCTTTATCATATTAAGGTAAAAGCATTCCTGAGAGTGGCACCAAAATAGAGAAAGTAAAGAGATGGAGAAACAAAACTGTCCTGGAATTATTACTGAAGGTCTGGATTTAACTCTGCCTGGACCAGATTTTTCCCTTGACTATTTTTTGGCTATATGCAACAATAATTTTTAATGTTTGTTTAAGTAAAATTTGTTTACTTGTAACCAAAAGAGCCATAATAGAAAGAAATGCTCATTGAAATAAAAAATAAAACCCAATCTCCTTAAGTATGACCTACCAGATCCTGTATCTCCAGCCTTTTACCACACCCTTCCTCCCTAACAGAGCTTCAGCCTCCCTGGTTTATCCTGACTCATTCTTCCAGCTCTCTTGTTCCTTCTTAACCTTCAGGCCCTCACTCTTTTTTTTTTCTTTTTCTTTTTTGAGACAAGGTCTCACTCTGCTGCCTAAGTTGGGATGCATGATCATATGATCATAGCTCACTGCAGCGTCAAACTACTGGGCTCAGGCAACTCTCCTGCCTCAGTCACCTGAGTAGCTGGGACTACTGGTGCATGCCATCACATCCGTCTAAATTATTTTTTATTTTTTTGTAGAGATGGGGGTCTCACTTTTGCCCAGGCTGGTCTCAAATTCCTGGCCTCAAGTGATCCTCTACCCTCGACCTCCCAAGTGCTAGGATTATAGGTGTGAACCACCACACCCAGCCACTGGCTCAAACATTAAAGAGAATGTCTCTGATCAATACCACTCCCCGCATCCCCACTTCTAAACTTCTCTACTTCACCACCCAGTTTATGTTCCTCATGAAAATTATCAGTGTCGGTAATAATTAAGTTCTTTATTGTCTCCCCTCTCCAACCAGAATGGAGGCTTCACGAGGGCACATAACTTACCTATCTTGTGCAACCCTTGGTGCCTGACTTTTGGTAGGCGTATAATAAATACTGCTGGAACAAACGAGTTTTATTTTTATATTTAGCAATTACATAGTGCTTACTACAGTGCTAAAGATTTTCCAATTATTAATATTTGTAATTCTTATAACAGTCCTATGAGGTGGGAGTTAGTATTTTCTCCATGTGAAATGATGGGCAAATTGAGCCTCAAGGTGGTTAGACCATTTGCCCAGGTGGGAGAACTAAGAGTCACACCTGGCGGCTGGCTCTAAAGTCCCTTCTCTCATCCTCTGTGCCTTGCTTCCTGAATGATTAATTGAAAGATTTAATGAAAAAGTCAACTGCTAAGAAACTGATCCTTCCTAATTGGGCTGAGAACGCTCAGTTCTGAATTTAAAGAGCAAGGATTGACCATGGAATCGGTGAGTTGGCCCAGGTAGCAGTCCTAATAGGTCCAGCCAGTGGCGGCAGGAGCTCCCCTATACTGTGCATAGTTAGGAGAATTGTTAGGTTGCAGTGGTGGTTTATGGGAGCTTATAAAATATTTTACATCTATTTAATATTGTTACATAACTTTGGTCAGTTGAAAAGATACTAATTAGTTCATTCATGGGGAAAGATTGCAAGGACTCTCAATGCAGAAAGAACTCAAAGGCTTATTTTTCCCATTCTTTATAAAACAGCCGTGACATTTTATAATGTTTGACCAACCATTTTATAGTTACTGCTGTTGAATTTTTGCAATGCAGTTCAAATCCTACCTCCCGTTTTCTTTAATAATTTTACAATATTTATGGTCTGAGAGTACTCATCATCTGGAAATAAGATGAATTATAATAGAAAGGATGTTCCTTATTTATGCTTCAAAGCCATTTTTATGTTAACCAACATTAAAAAGTTGTGGGCATATTTATTTTTTTCCATTGAGAACATTATTCTTCCCTTATGATAGACAACTTTTTTTCCCCTTCTTTGGGTAAAACTTAATCCTTACTGAAACAAGTTGCAGCTGTTGTACAAATTCAAATTTTTTTATACTGATAGGAAGCAGTCAGATATTTCAACTATTCGGTTTTGTTTAAAAGTAAGTTAACAGTTCAGCTCACTCTTAAGAAGACACTAGTGAAGGAATTGTACAGGAATGTGTTTGTAGCCAACTGAATGTTTGTGATTAAAAATACTTGTGGTGGAGGCAACACAGCTAGACTTGAAAAGAGTTATATGGCCCTGCAGACTGGGAGAAATCCATTGAGGGAGAATCCAGTAACTCTTAAAGTGGTAGCGTTTGACCTCTGGCTCTGTAAATACCAGCCAAATGATGCACAGACTTCACTTCCAGAGGAATTAACCCTTACGTAATTTCCCTTGCTTAACAACTCCATGAAGGCTGCAATGCTTAGGATCTGACATAACAAGATACATTTTGATAATCAGGCTCCTCTAAAAGCCACATGTTGATTTCCTTTTGAAAATTTGGAAAATAATTAGGGAAATCAGCATTTCCTACCTCAAATTTCTCTAGATCTCAAATTTCCCACTAGCAGCTCACATTTTAATTAATATTATGAAATAGCGATTAAAAGTGTGGGCCTGAGATTAAACTGATCAGAGTTGCAATGCAACTATTATAAGCCTATCAGAAAGCAGCCTCACCGCTTAATAGCTGCCTAATTCAGGGTAAGTTAGATAATTTTCCTAAACCTCAGTTTATCCTTCTGTACAAAGGGAAGAATATTGCACACCTCATAGACTTTAGGGGGGGCATTAAAGAAAATAATCTATGTTTAATACCTAGTATCTGATAGTTCATCAATTAAAAAACCCAATAGTTATAGGAAATATTATAAGTTTAACTTACAATCAAACAAATATACGGTTACAACTCCTACCAGTGTATATTAAGGCTAATTCCAATTAATTGAAGAAAAAAGCCTCATTAATAATAATTCAAAATAATAATAGGGTATCTTATAGAACTGAAGGACAGGAATGATACTAGTCTCAGGACAAACTGGAAGAGGAATTCAAAAGGAGCAGGACTCCTCTCTGTCTCTCATCCATTCAGGTTTCCGAACTTGGTACTTCTCTCTCTTTCTCTCTGGTTTCTTCCCCTTCTCTTGACCACGTAGTAGAAGTCATGACCATTAACATCTCCCAAGAGTTATACAGTTAACCATTCAAGAAGGAAAATTACTTATTTATTTACATGCCAAATCCAAATGCCTAATGAAAAGCTTCCTCAGTGCACTCTGGCTCTACAGCAGCTGTCCCCAAGCTTTTTGACATCAGGGACCAGTTTTGCGGAAGACAGTTTTTCCACAGGTGGGCAGGTAGGGTGGGGGATGCAGTGTTGCTGCCTTGGCTCCACCTCAGGTCATCACGGGTTGGATTCTCATGGGAGGCGCACAACCTGGATCCCTCGCATGCGCAGTTTGCAGTGGGGTTCCCTCGGGCAATGATGCCAGCAATGGGGAGCGGCTGTGGGTGCAGGTGGGGCTTTGCTCGCTCGCCTCCTGCTGTGGCCCGGTTCCTGGTGGGCCGTGGACCTGTGGTGGTCCATGGCCTCGGGTTTGGGGACTGCTGCCAATCTAGTAACTGAGGCCAGGGAGCCGCTTGCTACAATCATGTTAATGGAAGGGACTAATAACTAGAATATATAAAGAGCTCAGGGAAATCAGCAAGAATAAAGCAAACAACCTCATTAAAAAGTGGGCAAAGGACATGAAAAGAAACTTTTCAAAAGAAGATAGACTAATGGCCAAGCAACATATGAAAAAATGCTCAACATCTCTAATCATCAGGGAAATGCAAACCAAAACCACAATGAGGTATCACTTAACTCCAGTGAGAATGGCCTTTATCAGAAAGTCTCAAAACAACAAATGCTGGCGTGGATGCAGAGAGATAGGAACACTCATACACTGCTGGTGGGACTGAAAACTAGTGCAACCTCTGTGGAAAGTAGTATGGAGATACCGTAAAGAACTAAAAGTAGAACGATCGTTTGATCCAGCAATCCCATTACTGGGCATCTACCCAAAGGAAAAAAAGACATTCTATAAAAAAGACATCTGCACTCGATGTTTATAGCAGCAGTATTTATTTTATGAGCATAGCTCCCACCGTTGAGGCAACTGGTAAAGGTCCGCGAAAGTACGTTCCCGACCTATGTGCCTTTTCTCTCCTCCTCCAAATAGATTATAGAATCTCAGCACTTTGAAGTAAATTCAGAAAACAGAAATCACACACCTATGTACAAACACATTTTAAAGATGAGGAAACTGAAGCCCAGATACGTGAAGTCTTTAACTAATGTCACACAGCAAATTAATAAACTAGGACTAGAAACCAAGTTTCTAAACTTGTAGACTAGTCATCTTCTTCCTAAATTAAGCTGAATATTTTTTGGTTGCCAGCCATCACTCGTAATTCAGTTCTTTCTGCACAAGATGCAGGTTGTTTCTGTACCTGGAGCACTGTTCTTCAATAAGCGTAGCTGCCTTCCTCAACCCACCCTAATGATAACTTTGCTGATTATATCCAACTTCAGCAAAAGCAGCTGCTGCACACAATTGTGAACTTCACTTGCTTTTACCTTAGGGGCAACAAAGTACACCTGAAAGGGATTTAAATTATAGATTGTAATCATTGTCTTTGTTATTCATTTTTCTTTGATAAGTTCCTTGTTATTAGTACATATATTAAGCAGCTAAGTATCCCATTAGGGACTTCTGGAAGATATTTATAGGTGCAGACAGCAAAGAATGTATAATAGCAAAGAGTTTGGACTACATTCTGAGACGACTTATGAATGTGCTTGTGCCTTTGAGGAAACCTGAAATTTTTTTGTCTATTTCTAAAGGGAAAGGAATCACTGCTTCCTAAAAAAAGAATCAAACACATATAGAGAGGGCCCAGTGCAAAATTCTTTCATATAGTTTTTGGTGATTCTCTGGATAACCCTAAATATTATGTATTTGGAAAAATAAAGAATATTCAATAATTACTGCCTAATGTAAAATATTTCCAAGACTATGTCATGATGTAGTAAGATTCATGATTATTTGTTTATATTATATCTATATTCTCTATTGAAATAATATCTACATATTTTTCCTCATCTCATATATAGTCCATATCTGTTGGTTTGGGGTTGTCAGAATAATACTCTAATTTTTAAAAGTCACCCTTTCTCCACTCTGGTCCATGTGATTCTAGACAGTTGGCTCTACCCCTAGATAAAAGCGATGGCATGTCACCAAGTTATGGCCAATTAGAGCACCAAAATTCTCTGCCCATGCCCAGGAATAATCATGCATCCCAATAAAAGACAATGAGATTCAATTTTATGACATTTGTTAGACTTGTTGGGTAGAATGCTGACAAAATCAATTGTAAGTTAAAGTTATTGGCAATCACCAGGAAGAAAAAGTCCAACACGGAACACAGAAGAAAGCCAACTGAAAGATGGATAGAATAAGATGGAGTTCAGCTGATATTATTTGAGCCCCTGGATCTAGTCATGCATGAATTTTTTTTTAAATTTGAGACAGTTTTCATTATTTTTATTGGTCACTTACAGTTGGAAGAATCCTGACCAATTTGATATAAAAACTTCTTTCACAAATCTATATCTCTTATAAGCACTCTTTGCTGTATCTAGTTGAATTCATTGAAAAATGTAATTGGAAGCATTACAAGATTCTAACATGGAGGATGATGGCAGGTTTTCCAAAATGAAGGGAAAAAATTGATAGGTAATAATAATGGGTTGAACACAGAATTTGAATTTTAAAAAAGTAGACTATGGTAATCAAAATGAGAGATATTCACACTTTAAATGATGAAGGTGGACACAAAGGAAAACACAATGTAAATGTTGTAGAGGCAAAAAGAAAAAAAAGGTACTTGGTAATGTTAATGATATTCACCCTCGGATTTTGTGGTTTTGGTGATTGGTAGCATGATTCAGTACAAACTGGGAAGAGGTGGGGAATCACGAAACGAAAATTCATTCTTCTATCTCTGCTGAGTATTTTTGTTTTATTTTGTTTTTAATCTGGCACCAAGACAGCTAGCTCAAGAACTCAGAGACCTGAATGAGTTGTTGTTTAGGTAAATCCATGTGCTTGTCTTGTGCATAGAGAAGGTGGTTTAGAAAGAGAAGGAGGAATTAGTTACGTGCTGGCCTACAGAGATGGGAGCACAAGGTATCTAGGCTGGGATGCCAGGGCTTCACAGAAATTGTGGAGAGAACTGTATGGACCCTGCTGTGGGGAATCATAAACTGGAGAAGCATGCATCATTTCTGTTGGGCCATTTGAAGAAGCCAAAGAATATTAGGTTAAAGTAATGTTCTGTCCCATGGCCTGTGCATCTAAGAGGCCACCCACATTATAACATCAATTAAGAAAAAAAATTGGAGTTCTTGATTTCTACTTCAATGTGCATTTAGCCATTATATCAGTCAATGTTTTTCATAATCCCCTTTTAGTTTGTTTTTCTGTTTTAAAAAATAATGTGGTAGACTAAAACTCTCAGATGTGTATTCAACGCAAAATGTGACACACACTCAAACGCACACACAAAAACATTGTGGTTGCTCTCTTCTCATAAGATACCATGTGTCTAAACTACTAGATTCATGGTAATTTACCTAATGGAAAAACATTCTTAAAAAATAAATTAATATAAATTTTAGTAATATCTGATAATTTATAGTATATGGCATTGTGAGGCTATACTCATGCTGGTTCTGCTAAAAAATATTTTTATACTAAAGTTTCACCTTAGCATAATTTAAATAATTAAATACATATAAATGTTGATGATCTCATTTCATGTAGAGACAGTATAAGGATCTATCATTTGGAACAAAGAACAAACATGCCATACTACATAATTTTCCAGGAATTATTCAGAAATAGGCCACTATTCATTTGTATATATGACTTTAATTAATACATCTTGATAAATTCTTAAAAGCATCTCATTTTACCAGCAGAACATAACATACAGAACATGTATACTTCAATAAATAATTGCAGAAGTTATATTAATACAATAATTCAAATAGAATTTCCAAAGATGCTTTCCTTACTTCATGAAGCCATGTGATAATTAGTTGTTTACTAATCGCTTTTGTACAAAACCTAAAGAGACAGAGATTTAGGAGTAAACATAAATTCGAACCTCCACAAGAGGACAAGCATTACTCATTTTATTGATCTTTGCTTTACTGTGCTTTATAGATATCGTGTCTTCTATAAATTGAAGGTTTTGTGGCAAGTCTGTATCAACATCAGTGAATTCTATTGGCACCAGTTTTCTAAGGGGATGTACTCACTTTGCGTCTCTGAGTCACATTTTGGTAATTCTTACAATATTACAAACTTTTTCACCATTATATCTGTTGTGGTGATCTGTGATCAGTAATCTTTGATGTTACTATTGTAATTTGTGGGGTAGAGGTGGGAGGCACCATGAACTACACCCATAAAGGATGGCAGACTTAGTTGATAAATGTTGGGTATGTTCTGACTGCTCCACCAACTGGCAGTTCCTCTCTCTCTCTCCCTCTCCTTGGGCCTCCCTATTCCCCAAGTCATAGTAATATTGAAATTAGGCCATTTAATAATCCTACAATGACTTCTAAGTGTTCAAGTGAAAGGAAGAGTTGCATGTCTCTTAACTTTTTTTTTTTAATATTTTTTATTTCAGCTTATTATTGGGGTACAAAAGTTCAGGTTATATATATTGCCCATGTCCACCCTCCATCCCCCTAAGTCAGAGCTTCAAGCGTGTCCATTCCCCAGACAGTGTGCATCACACTCATCATGTAGGTATACATCTCTTTTGTTCTCCTGGAGAGAGTTTGAACCCATTCTATTAAGTGAAGTATCTCTTAACTTTTAATCAAAGGCTAGAAATGATTAAGTTTACTGAGGAAGGCATGTTGAAAGCTGAGATGGGCCAGAAGCTAGGCCTCTTAGCCCCAAATAGTTAGCTAAGTCGCAAATGCATAGGAAAAGTTCTTGAAGGAAGTTAAAAGTGCTACTCCAGTAAACACATGAATGATAAGAAAGCAAAACAGCCTTATCGCTGATATGAAGAAAGTTTGAGTGGTCTGAATAAAAGATCAAACCTACAACATTCCCTTAAGCCAAAGCCTAATCCAGAGTAAGGCCCTAACTCTTCAATTCTATGAAGACTTATTATAGACAGGTGAGGAATCTGCAGAAGAAAAGTTTGAAGCTAGTGGACATTGGTTCATGAGGTTTAATCAAAGAAGCTGTTTCCATAACATAAATGTGCAGGGTGAGGCATCAAGTTAACAAGCTACAGAAAGTTATCCTGAAGATCTAGCTAAGAAAATTGATGAAGGTGGCTACACTAAACAACAGACTTTTAATGTAGATAAAACAGCCTTTTATTGGAAGAAGATGCCATCCAGGACTTTCAAAGCTAGAGAGAAGCCAATGCCTGGCTTCAAACTTCAAAGGACAGGCTGACTCTCTTGTTAGGGGCTAATGTTAGGTGGCCTTAAGTTAAAGACAATGTTCATCTACCATTTTGAAAATCCTAGGGGCCGTAAGAATTATGCTAAATCTACTCTTCCTATCCTCCATAAATAGAACAACAAAGCCTGGATGACCACATATCTGGGTACAGCATGGTTTACTGAATATTTTAAGCCTGCTGTTGAGACCTACTGCTCAGAAAAAAAAGATTTATTTCAAAATCCTGGTCACCTGAGAGCTCTGCTAGAGAGGCACTAGGGAATTACCGTTGTTTTCATGCCTGCTGACACATGTCCATTCTACAGCTCATGAATCAAAAAGTAATTTTAACTTTCAAGTCTTATTATTTAAGAAATATATTTTATAAGGCTATAGCTTCCATAGACAGTGATTCTTCTGATGGATCCTGAACAAAGTTAATTGAAAACCTATTGGAAAGGATTCACCATTCTAAATGCCATTCAGAACATCCCATGATTTGTGGTAGGAGGTCAAAATATCTACATTAACAGAAGTTTAGAGGATGTTGATTCTAGCCCTCATGGATGACTTTAAGGGGTCCAAGAATTTAGTGAAGGAAGTAACTGCAGATGTAGTAGAAACAGTAAGAGAATTAGAATTACAAGTCAAGCCCGAAGATGTAACTGAATTGCTGCAATCTCATGATAAAACCTTAATAGATGAGGAGTTGCTTCCTATGGACGAGAAAAATCATGGTTTCTTCAGATGGAATATGTTCTTGGTGAAGATGCTGTGAATATTGTTGAAATGGCAACAAAAGATTGAGAATATTACATAAACTTCATTAAGAAAGCAGCAACAGCAGGGTTTGAGAAGATTGATTCCAAATTTGAAAAGTTCTACTGTAGGTAAAATGCTATCAAACAGCATTGCATGCTACAGAGAAATTGTCCATGAAAGGAAGAAGAGTCAACCGACACAGCAAGCTTTATTGTGTTATTTTAAGAAATTACTGCAACCACTGAAACCTACAGCAACCACCACCCCGATCAGTCAGCAGCCACCAACATCGAGGCAAGACCCTCCACCAGCAAAAAGATTACAACTTGCGGAAGACTCAGATAATTGTTAGCAATTTTTAACAATAAAGTATTTTCAGTTAAGATATATATGTTGTGTTTTTTGACATAATGCTTTCATACACTTAATAGATTACAGTTTAGTGTAAACATAACTTTTATATGCACTGGGAAACCAAAATATTCATGTGACTTGCTTTATTGTGATACATGCTTTATTGTGGTGGTCTGGAATTGAGCCTGCATTGTCTCCGAGGTATGTCTGTATATTAACCCCTCAAAATGTCACTGGACAACTAATAGATATAATTTGTATACTAAGTGTTTTAAGACTCCATGATTGCTAAGTTGAAAAGTACATTTGTGTAATATTTATGCTTAAACCCACCTCCATCCAAACTTCTGTACTTGTATACCTAATTTAAAAGGACCATAATAAAGAAGATGATGAGGAAAATGACAAAGATGATGAAGAAGAAGGAGGAAGAGGAGGAGAAGAAGGAGAAGATGAAGGAGAAGGGGAGGAAGGGGAAAAAGAAGAAGGGGAAGGAGAAGAGGAAGGAGAAGATTAGCATACTAGCTTTTCTCTTCACTTCTAAAGGCAAATCTAGTTCTGCTCTTTCTCTGAGAGGGAAATTTAGAAGGACACAAATATCCAGAATGAAATCAGAAAATACAATTTGGCCTTGATTATCCTTGAAAAATTTGCTACAGGACCCTTCTTGGGATTTGAGGAAAATGGGACTTGTTTTTGAGAGGAGGACAATAAGATTCCATTTGTCAAGCTGTTCCGCTACCCCCTGCATTTGATTCCCTGTTTGGATTCTCTGCCATGAACTTTCCTACACCCTTTTTAAAAAAATTCCCCATAGTCTCATTTCATCCACAGAGCCCTCCCTAACAATCCCTGCCTTTCTATGGCCTCAACTATTTTTATGCAACAGTCATAAAATTAGGAACAAAGTATAAATGACCAGAAGTGTTACCCACCATCTGTAAGACTGAAAATATGTTGCTAGTTGATGTAGTAAGGGTCATAGGTTTTCCTTGACCTGGAATTTTTTATTCAGGCTCCACAATTTAACTAAGTCTCCTTTGATCATTCACGCCATATTATCATTTAATGGAAGGGCAATTTTTTTTCCTTTTATACTTCTAAAATTTATTTTACATGCACAAGAGTTTGACTCCCTGTCTCTTATAAATTCCAATATTTATTACTATCTTAAAAGTACTGGAGAACATTTTGATTGAAGAATCTAACCATAAAACCATCTTTTATAATCCTCAAGACTTGGATTTTTATAAAGGCATATTCCTTTCTAGTTTCTTTAGAAATGTCTGAGCGGGAGTCTAAGCAAATTTTCCCCCATGTCTGATATAGTGAAAGGTATGTGTATTTGAAAGCACACAATGGAAAGGCTGCAACCAGTCATTTAAATGAAGCACATAACTTCATTTATTTGATAATTTACTGGTCTAGGTAGAATAATTTCCATGTAGCAATCACAGATGGAAGTTAGTTATTAGTAGGAGTAATAACAGAAATATCCTATTTCATTGTTCCATAATTTTTCTACTTTCTGTAACCACCCAGAAGCAACAAAAAGCACTTTGTTTTTATGCCCTATTCAGTCTCTTCAATTGTGCTACTTTAGAAACTTTATTGAATTTCCCTTTTATACTTCAAAAGGAAATACAACATGATTACCAAAACATATTCACATAATTTGAAACATTAAAAAAAAATCTATACTGGAGGTTTGCTCTTTCCTTCCCCAGCATTGTTCTTTCTTGTAGTATCTGTCCTATATTTATATCTGAGAACCCAAATAAATAGGCAAGGCTGCAGGTTACTTAGGCCTAAATTGATCAATACATCCCATTACTTTGATATGAGCGATTGGTTCCCAGATGAGCACTTCATTGAGAAGTTGCAAGATGCAATGGAATTTTTCAGAAATGTTGCAAGAGAGGCTTCGCTTTTCCACTAGCATTCAGTCTGGGAGCATGTGAGGAGATGATTCAGCCACCTTGCCACCACAGTGGAAAACCTGGAGTTTCTGGGGTTATATTGTTAAGTCTCAGACTAAAACCAAAATAGGAGCAGGAAGGGCTGATTGATGAAGAGAAACTGAGTCCTGATAACATTTGAGCCAAAAATCCATCTATACTGGTGGCCCTGTTTGTGAATGTTTCTGATTCTGATAAATGTATTTGAACTGATAAAGACTCCTTTATTGTTTTTGGTCACTTATAATCTGAGGAGTTAACTGATAACACAATCTTTAGTTAGAGTAGGATTTCTTACAGTATTGGCCAAAGTGTTTTTCAAAGATACTACTCCCAGGAAATCTCTCATTAAAATAAATTATTATGATAAAATACATTTGAAGAATACTAAATATGATACCATATTTTCCTTTAGGAAAATGGTATTTTAAACACCAGTCCCCTCCTTAAAACTCTTTGCACTTAGGATAAAAACCATCATTCATTTGGCCTATAAGATTCAGCATGAAATTACCCTTGGTTATTTCTCCTACTCCATCTTAAGCCTCTTGTTTACTATGCCCTAACCACATTGCCCTTTTCTCTCCTGCCCATGGAGCAAACTCTCCCGCCTTGAGGCTTTGGTTTACTTTTCACTGCCTGGAATAGCCCTCTGTATCTGACTAATTCCTACATCTTTCTTCAGTTTAGATCTCACTTTTTATGGGAGGGCTTTCCCAAATCCATTCTCCGATTAAATTGATACCTCTTGTTCATTTTCATAGCATCTTGTTCCTTCTCATCATAGTACATTGCAATTCACTGCTATCTAAATATTTATGTCTTTATTTGTTTAATCTCTATTTTCCCATTACTTTGGAAACCCTGTGAGGACAGAAATCAGGTCTGATTTGTTGATATTTCTTTGAGCAAAGCATGGTGCTATTTCTGGCACACAGTAGGAACTAGATAAATATTTATTGCTTGACTACTATCTAGAGCTGTGAAGCATCTTAGCATATTACAGTGTTTTAGTAAAGAATCCTGTTTACAGTTGTATAAAGGACATTGGAGACTCAGGACGGGGGAGGGTAGGAGGAGGTGAGGAATGAAAAATTATCTGTTGGATACAGTGTACACTGTTTGGGTGATGGGTACACTAAAAGCCCAGACTTCATCACTATACAATTCATCCATGTAACCAAAATCCACTTGTATCCCAAAATCTATTGAAATTAAGAAAATTCTATTTAAATTTGTTTAACCCAGGATTTCCCAATTAAAAAAAAAAACAAACTGAACTTTTTGTGAGTGTTTATCATATATTAATATTTCTAGAGACTATTGTTCTATAGCTTACATTTCAAGAAATACTATTTTACATTGTTTGAGTAATTTGTCATTTAAGGACTCAAGTCTAAAAGCCTGAGCTTCTATCTTTATCAGCATTGGAAGAGTCTAAGCTTTAGAGGCTCAAATGAGACAAGACAACAATGATAATTGAGAACATTAACCCTAGTCATTTTATAGGGCATTATATAGCATGCATCTGTTACTTTTCTTATGCTGTTTTCCAGGGAGAGGATTTAAAATATGTATCTCAAAGACCATCAACATGGACATTGTATGATATTAGACTATAAAGAACTAATACATATTCTCACAGATAAAAAATTGTTTGATCATTGCTCATGGAAGAATATGGTTTTGGCTTTTACTTTTTACGAATCCCATAATTAGGTAATGACAATCAAATACATTGTTATAGGGATTAGATAATATGGTGATTATTTTAGTCATGTTCCATTTACATTTGAAATATGTGTTTTACCAATACAGAAAATTTCATATAAGTGTCTTTTTAAAAAATCTCCAAAGAACACTCAAAGCTGGCACTTGCATTACTTTCCCTTCAGAATTTTGAGCTTAACTTTCTGACTGAGCTTTGCCAAAAACAGATGAGATGAGTCCAGGAATATTTCAAGTGACCACACATATCAACAATCAAACCTTCAGGCCCAAGTTCCTAACTCCAGAGCGCAGTAGAGTGCAAAAAGCATTGAAAATGTCCATTATGCTGAGCAGGTGTAGAGTGCACTATTATTTGCTCAACAAGATGGAAGTCTGCCCCAAATGCAGAATTCTTTCCAAACCCACAAACTCCTCACTAACCACATGTAGGAATGACTTGCTCAAGGAAGGGTTGAGAACATGTCATCAGCCAAACCTGACACTTTTTTTCCCTTCTACCCTTCTAGATCTACTTTCCCAACATCATTTTATGCCAACAGATTTCAAACCAACACTTACCAATGAATATTATGGTTTTCCAATCGTGATTTTCCCAACACCATCTGTGATGGGTTTTCTGATGCACTCAAATTTATTTTCAACAGCTAAAGAAGGTAACAGGTTTTTCTCTCCTTACCCCCACCTTGGAACATAAAACATACCCTTCATCCTTCTGGAATTTGCACTTAGAAAGCCTGGACAACAAAAGAGAGGCTCTTTTCACCATACCTGAGACCATGATAAGAGACAGAGGATCGCTCTATTGAAAGAATATTCACGTGTCCTACAAGAGAGAAACATTCCAGCTCTATCAAAATCTGTTTTTCCTGTAGAGAATTGGCACTGAGATCAGACCAATTAGAGTTTTTCTCATTGTCTCCTTTCAAATTTCCTCAACCCTCTTTGGATTTGAAGCCTCTCTAGTTTCGTCTAGGGGAAAGGTCAAACTATGGGACCTGCATGACAGATATCCCCAGCCAAAGGAGAAGGAGAAGAGACAGGACTCTGGGAGGGCGTGGTGTGTGAAAGTGGACCTAAGAAGGCCAAAGGTAATGAGGTGCGGAGAGAGGAGCCCTCAAAAGAAATAGGCTCCTTGGGGAGCAGGAGAGGGAAAGATTATACCTAGGAGAGCAGGGGTGGTGGAAATGGGCTACCAAGGCAAGATGCTTCTGTGAGATCTGTCCTGCAGAAAGGACGGTTCTGCACATTCCTCTGGATGACTTCCGTGTCATCGATCAGCCTGCACTAAGTTCCATCAGTGATGAGTTATCCTGCCCCACCTGTTCAAAGTGAAAGTCAGATTAAGGAGATTTTTTTTTAACCTCAATCAACTAGGGAGATTAAGGAGATTTTTAACAAAGATTAAAAACAAACACCTCATACAACACAGTACATTCAGGAATAAATATTTTCTACTGTTGTTGGTAGAATAAATGCCTATTTTAGGACAAAATGCTACATCACTTTACAAAATATCAAATATACAGATCCCAAGGTATATGTACGATTCCAGGCACATACAAGAAGCCTGATGCATGGCAGACTTTTTTTTTAAAAGTAGCTACACACACACACACACACACACACACACACACACACACACACTCACACTCACACTCTACTGCCACTGCCTTCAGAATCCTGATTCCACTGATAAAGCTCACTAATGTCTTGTATTTGTACTGATACTGCTTTGAGTTCCTAAGATAAATGTGATAATTTAAAACAGGGAGTTTTACTATTGAACTTTGATATTAAAGTGTGAACAAAGAACCAAATATTTGTATTTCTGCAAGTTCAAGCCAAGTTTTGTGGTTTTTTTTTTTTTAATGTATTAAGGACTTCATTTCTTTTCTCTAGGGCCGATGACAGTTTCACCAGTGGCAGCCAACATTTCTTGAGCCACAAGTCAAATATCATTTTACCAATTCTAGCTGCAATTTGATCACCATGAGTCCTTACTTTCATTTGATGATGCAGAGTAGATAATTAATACTTACAAAACTTGGCATAAGTTTAAATAAAAGTTGAAATAAAAAAAATGTCCAATGCAAGACAGACTGCATTTCTTCAGCAACATCCTTATTCAATTAATTTTTAAGTATATAAAGAGGGCCAGGGAGCCAAATTACCAAAGAAAGTCGTAATAACATTGAAAAAAGAGTAAGGAATGCAAGTAAGCACAAAAATTTCTCAAGTGAAGGAAACAAAGGGAAAAAGAAGAAACAGACATCAATAAATTCAACTTCTAAAACCTGAAACTGCAATCGGCTAAAAAATACACAAATAGAAAACAGGAAATTAAAAAAAAGAGAGAAATCATTTTTGAAAACATGAGGAGAAACCAACAACAACAATGGGAAAGAGAAGTCAAATACAGGGGTAGAGATTTAGACCAGCTAAATAAATGGCATATGCTTTAGTAGGGAAATTTCAGAATAATAAAACAAGTCTCTGTATTTAGATGTAAAGCAAATTATTAATAACAAAAGAGGTGCAGCAAAGTATCAAAGTGTTATATTAAAATAAGGGTACTTATAAAACATCTGGTTTATTCTGTTTAGGAGGCTCTGGCTTAAATTTATACCCAGATCTCTGGCCTGAGATTTTAGCATGCTTGAGTATGAACGGAGAGTTTGTAGAATGGGCCCACCAAGAGTCTATTCATCTAATAGAAAAAAGAACTACCTATGAAAGAAAAAGAAAAGGACAGGCATTTGAGATTGGCTAGTATCAATAAACCAGTCATCTGAGGGTCAGGCCTCCTTGAAAATAGCATGCTGTCTCTCGTTTGACAAAAAAACAAGTAACAAAACAAGAATCAAAAGATGTTTCTCCCCTAATCCCTGTGAAACCTCTTTGTTTTGCTGCCAGGGTAACATAAGAGTAAGAAAAAGATGCTTCTCCCTTTGTAGATAGCACATCCTGGGTCTCTGTAGAATACAGTCTGCCATTGGCACAGTAGGAGCACCTCAGGGGCCTGGAAGATGGGAACCCCTGACTGAGGCATGAATATCAGCACCCTGCACAGGGGTCACACCCAGCAGTGGTACAGTGAGTTGCTCTCGTGAGAGTTTATAGGCATGTGAGAGGCAAGGATCTGGGAAAGAAAATGGCACCTGCCACATAATAGCAGAAGTGACCTATTTGTGGGCACTTACGAGACATCCCCAGAGGCCTCCTAGGAATAATGTAGAGATTCTCAAGGAGAAGCTGGATTTCTATTCGTTCCTTGGTAGAAAGTTGAGCCAAAGAAAAAATGTCACCAAATTATAGGTTTGCTTTGGTTTGAGGCTAGAATGGTCTGTAAAATTGAGGCTATGATTCAAAATTATAAATGACATAGAACATCTTGTATGATTGCATGATTACCCGGAGATATTTAATAATTTAATAACAAATATACTACCTAGGATGAGACTTCCTACCGAATTAAAACTCTGGATGAAGTCTGCCTTTTGCAATCCAGACCTGGGGTTTAAGAGATCTTTCCTAACACCGTAGGAAATGACCCTAATCCCTGTATTCCAGGGTCTTAATCATCACAGATTTTTCTTACTCACTTGTCTTTGAAAAACTCTCTTAAAGCTAGTGACTTATGAGAAGCATAGCCCACTGGAACAGGAACTGTCGGTAGTGATTAAGCGCCAGTGCCCGGGTGTTAGTCTGCCTGTGTGCACATCACACGTTCACCGTTTACCAGTTTAAATACTCCAAACCCCAGTGTCCTCATCTGTTAGGCAGACTGTTAGACACAGAACCTGAGCTCGCAACAAAAGTGTATGTACTGTAATGACATTATAAATTAAAGTTGTACTTAATTAGGTATCATTATAGATCAGACATCGTTATGAAAAGTATATATTCTTTTGACTAGCTACCCATGTGAGAAGCCATGCAACTTACACAAATCTGCCACATTAACTACTAAATCACTCAGATTGACATTGAGAAGTTTTGTTTTTAATTTCAAAATATTAAGGGGGTACAAATGTTTTTGTTGCATGGATACCTTTTAGAAAGCTTAAGTTGGAGCTTTTAGGGTGCCCACCACCCAAAAAGTATTCATTGTACCCAATGGGTAGGTTTTTACCTCTCCTCTTCTGCACCCTCCCAACCAAAATTGAGAAGTTTTACCATGTTTTTGAGGTTATCACTTACCATTCATTCCATCAACAAGTATTTATGGAGTGCCTACTTTGTGTCAGGCTTAGTTCTCTTCTGCCTCCTAAATTCTAATAGGGGAGTCAGCCAATATACAAGGACATAAAGACATAATATTATATAAGACATAAGTCAGGGTAAAATATGAAAGGATGAGAAGGTGCTAATTTAAATAGACTTGAGGGTCAGAAAGGCATCTTTGAGGACATGATAGTGAGGAAGTGACACAATGAAAGGAGATGGGTGCCTTGAGAAGACATGAAGCAAGGCTATTCCAGGCAGGGCAACAGTAAGTGCAAAGGTGCTCAGTCAGGTGCAGGCTGGGCACATTCCAAAAGGAGGAAGAAGTGCAATATGGCTGGCGCAGAATGAACAGAGGGGAGAGTTGCAAAAGATGAGGTCAGACATGTATGTAGGAGCCAGCTCAGGCCACAATAAGTACTATGAAAATATCTAATTTGGAGTTACTTTTTCTTGCAATAAAAACTCCAGAGCTAAATTGCAAATGTGGAACTAATTGATTATTGTCTAAGTAAAGAGGAGGAAGCCAGACAGGTGTTTAATTACCTCAGGGCCTGTGGAAGAAAAAATAATTATTAAAATTTAAGGACTATAAGGTATTAAACTTCAGGAGATGTATAACAAAATGGTCTGGGGTCGCTAGCTGTGGGGTATGAGAAGGGAAAATCTGAACTCGACAACGGGCCACTCTTATTTCCTCTGACCTAAGCTCCTAGCCTGTCAGTTCTCTGGAGAGGGAGGGGAGGTTAAAAAAAAAAGTAAACCAATGAGCAAGCTCACCAGAAAAATCTTGAAAACACAAAAGGTTTATTTGGCCTAATATTGGACTTAATATAGGAAGTTAAAAAAATGAATAGTCCAGCGTAGGCTTATATTTCTAATACTACTGAAGATTAGAAAGTCACAGATACCACTCCTCGTATAGCAAAACTGGAAATGCTAATCTAAGGGAACCCTTCCCAAAAGGTGGTATTTTCAATGAATGAATTTTTCAGAATAAACAGAAAAAGGAAGCATGTGTATCTTGACATCAGTTCTAGGTAAACTGTGAAAAAATCAATATGAAAATAAAGTCCCCCTTGAGAAACTCTATCCACAGTCACAGAGACCCATGGTTTGGGTGTGGGAATTTGTACTATGGGGTAGAGGGGAGCCTCACTAAAACAAACACATATACTGTCTAGAGAAATATACTTAAAGGCCAAATTTCAGAAAAATACTACAAATAAAGTTGTAACTAATATCTGAGTTCCAAGTAAAAATCACCAAACATACAAAAAAACAAGTTGTAATTACAGTCAGTAGAAGCACAAACCGTGGATTCAGACTTGCAAAAACAGTGGAATCACTGCACACAGAATATAAAATAGTTTTGTTTAATAAGCTTAAAAATAAAAGAAAATATTGATAAAGAAAGGAGAGTATACTATAAGTTGAACATATTTGAGAAAATAACCAATTAGAGCTTTTATTAAAAACAAAACAATTGAAATAAATTCCATGAATAGATTAACTAGCAGTATAGCTATTGAGAGAAAGAACAGAAAGCAAACTAGAATAAAGATCTGAATAAATTCCCTAGCATAGAAAGCACAGAGACAAAAAGATGAAAAATTTTATGAAGAAAATAAAAGTTAGTGACCTGGAAGATATGCTGGATAGATGAAGTAAGAGTTACAGAGGAAGGGAACAGAGAGAATGAAGAATAAGCAATATTTGAAGGTATGTTGGCTTAGTATTTTCCAGAACAGATAAAAAGACACCAATCTTAGACTTAGGGATACCAATAAATATCGAAAGTTATAATAAAAAAATTATACCTAAGCATATCAGAATCAAATGCAGTACAACAAAGACAAAGAAATCCTTAAATCAGTCAAGGAGAAAAAAAACAGATTACCAACAAAGAAACATCAGTTAGATTGATAGCTAACTTTTCAACATCAACAAAAAACCTAAAGGAAAATTCAATAACACATTTCAAAATTCAGAGAAAAGTAGCAACTGGCATTTACAATTCTATATTCAGTAAAACCATCTTTTAAGAATGAGGTCAAAATAAAGGTAACTTCAGGCAAACAAAAACTGGAAGATTTTATTACACAAAGATCTTCTTTAAAGTAACTTCTAAAGGATATTCTTAAAGGCAAAGATATGAAATAGAAGATGAATGTGAGCAAAAAATTGTAAACATATGGAAAAAATAATTTAATAGAGATTTTTGAGAAGTTAAGAATGATGAATCGTTAGTGGAATTAAAACTCAAAATTGAACTAACAAGCATATATCATTACCTGAAGTGGGTGATTGGAGTTAACCACTGCAAAGAGTTTGTATTATTTAGGAGAAGAAAAATGACATTCATTAGCTTTAAAATTTATTAGGTTAATTGAGTATTTTTAAGTATCAAGTATAATAATCAAAAGTATAGAAAAATAGTTTATATCTCCAAACTATCAGAGAAAATATAAAACAGTGAGTGAAGAAAATATTGATCAATCCCAAAATAGACAAGAAAGAAAAGAATTGAGTAAAAGAGCAAGAGTAGAAAGTAGAATATAAGATGGTAGAAATTAATTCAAATATATCAATAATCACAATATATGTAAGTAAAATTATTTTTTCTTGAAAAGCAATGATCAACTTGATAATAAATAAAATTCAGTTTTGTATTGTTTATATGAGACAAAGACTAACATTTTTAAATGAAACATATTTACCTATTCTATGTAAATATAAATCAAAACAAAGCTAGTTGAGCTATATTAATAATACAGAAAATAAATTTTAAAGCAAGAAGCAGAATTAGTAATCTTTATCTTTATAGTTATCACATATTGATAAATTCTTTAATTCTGGAAGATCATATAACAATTCTAAACTTAGATGCCCTTACAAAACTTTCAAATGTAAGGAGGAAATATTTGTATATCTACATAAGAATTGACAAATCATCTATAACTCTTAGGTATTTTAATACTTATCTCTCAGTATTAATGTACCAATAGATATTGGTAAAACTCTAGATTATTTGAATAACATAGTTAACAAGATTGATTTAAAGGATGTATGCAGAACACTATACCCAACCATTGCAAAATACATATTCTTTGTCAGCATAAATAAATATGTATAAAAAATCATGATATACAAGCTTATGTAACATCCCACAACAAATTTCCAACATCTTTATGTATGGACATAGTTATCAATCCAAAACCAGCTTTAGAAATAAAAAACAATAAGATAAACTTTTAAAAATATTAACATTTATGTATCAAAGAAGAAATAGTACGGAAAACAGAAAATACTCAGAACTTGTATTATTTCATGATGACATACAAGTGACATGATTAGAGATGTAGAAAAGACATTATACATTATACAATATAAGAAAAGACAATATAAACAAATTTTAGGCAATATATGGAAAATTTAGCTGAAATAAACAAATTCTTAGATTAAAAAGTACCAAAATTGTCATTAAAAAATAGAACCCTGAGTTCCTATGACAATGTAAATATTCTGATCATTGGTTTAAATGTTTCTCCTAAACACTATTTCATAGCTTTGATATTTAGTTCAAATTATTACTGCCCCCCCCCAAAAAAAATCATGTCTTCTTTATTACAGAAATAGATGATCTCCTGGACTATACAACAAGAATATAAAAAACAAATTAAATATATAAGAATTTAAAAGGAATAAATAATGTTATTGTCACATTCTATGATTGTCTACATAGAAAACCCAAAATTCTAATGCACAAATTATAATTAGAATTAACTGGAGATTTTAGCAAGTTCATATATGACTAATATACAAGAGCCCATTGTATGTCTTTACATTAAAGAGACAATGTTAGATAAGAATCTTTTTTAAACCATTTGCAATAGCAACTAAAAACAAAAAACATCTAGGAATAAATCTAGCAAATGATATGCAAAACTATTTTGGAGAAACCTATCAAAATTTTTAAACAGAATTTAAGGGAAGCCTAAAGAAACAGAAAGACATAGCATGGCCATGGAACAGGACACAATAGTTAAAGACACCAATTTTAATTCTATTTAAATTAATTATGTAAAATCCAATTAAAATTCCAACAGGATTTTTTTTATGAATTTTAAATTTATATAAAGAATCAAATGGCCAAGAAGAGCTAACACATTTCTCAATAGTCAGCTAGGGGGAAATGACTTATTAGATACCAAAACTTTTTAAAGCTATTATATAATAATAAGACAGTGTGAGAACAGAAGAGCATTGGACAAACTTTCTAACTAAACCAAATAACTTGGAAATAACACAAAATCCATGGAAAAATGTTGCAAAGCAGAGATGCATTACAGAGAAATGGGGAATTCAAGGACTACTCTTCAATAATTGGTACTGAAAATGGAGTATCTTTGTGATGAAAAACGAAAATGGATCTCTTCTTCGCAATATAAATAAAAACAACTCCAAATGGATTAAGGACTTAAATCTGAAAGCTAAAACCTTCAAACTTTCAAAAAAATATGTAGGAGCATAATTTTGTAAGCTTGTAGTTAGGGAAGAATTTCTTAAGACTGTAAATAGGTAAACTGGAAACTATTTCTACAAATCTATAAGAAAAAAACTACTCAAAAATAAGTAAAGACATGGACAGATATTTTACTGGAAAGGAAACATAAGTGACCAATAAAAATGTGAAAAAATACTAAACTGTGCTAATAATGAAATAATATCTCACACTAACCTGACTTGGAAAAAATTTAAATATTAGGCCAGTGTTAATGAGTTTACTATGCAAAAGGAATTCTCATTTATTATTGGTGGGTATACAAATAGGGTCAATTTCTTTTGAAACAATTGGGCCTCACCTAGTAATGTTGAAATGAAATTGTATTAACTCTACAACAGCTGCTTCACTCCTAAGGCATATATACTCTAGACAACAGTTGCATATATTTACACAGAATTAGACTGAACATGAATGTTCAGAATAGCATTGTTCATATTATTTAAAATGTTACTGACAACCTGAAAGTCAGTCAAGAGGAGAAATGATTTTCAAAGTGGCAATCCATACAATAAAATATTATACAGCTGGGAAAATGAATAAATCTCAGCTATACATACCAACGTGAATGAACCTCAAAAACATGCAGTGAGGGGAATGATTAGTGCAAAATTCAGGCTTGAGGTTGTCACCTCTGGTGGGGAGGAGGGGATTAGATAGGGGATTCTAAGATGTTAGTGAGGTTTTATTTCCTAAGCTGTGTGGTGGGTTCACAAGTACATCATATTTGCTTTTGTATACATGATATATTTTATTTCTTAATTGAATTCCATGTATTCAGTGTATGGCATATTCTCTGAATTTTTTAAAAATGAGTGGAGAATCTACCATTATTCTCCCTCCTCAGCCTAGTAACGTTGAGGAAGAGTAGCTACACATGATCAGCGTCCTTGCTAGAGCAAACACCAGTACAGCAATAAGAGAAGAATCTGTAATTTTTTTTTAGTGCTATTATTTCAGCATTAGAGAATCCAATCATTGAACATTTATAATAAACAAGGATGATTAGCTCAAAATTGACAAAAAGGAATATATTAGCCATTCCTGAATTTATGGGTAAAACCAAATACTGCTTAAAGTGGGGTGGGGGTGGGTGGGAAGGTAGGTGGAAATGGTTTAGACCATTCAGGTTTCATTGATATTGCTGGAAAAAGGATAGAGCCAGAAATTATTATTTTGTTTCTGGTCTGCAGTACACCACAGGCTGCAGTGGCCTCAAGAAATGTAAGATAAATTGTGCAAATGTAATTAAATCAAGAACAAATTATTTCCCACATGGAGCTGCACAACTATTCCAAGTGTTCTGAATCACTAGGTCCTTCATCTTTTATAGCAAACTCCACAAGACAACCTGTGAAAAAAATAAAAGTCTATGTAGGTCACTTTGAATTCTGATATTCTTGTACAGAGCTAAAATTAGCAACGTATTACATTGCTTCTTAAGCGTGTTCTGAAATTATTAACGCATTCTCCAAGAAGCTAAGCTTCTTCTAGGAAGGCTTTTAATCTCAGAAGAGCAAAGCTTTTTATTTCTTCTACAACAGCTATAAAATGAGACTTGTATAATATTTCCAGCCTTCCTCAAGAAATGGTAGTAATTGATTGCTGAGATACTTTTAAAGAACTGTATGGTTCTATAGAATAAAGGACAAGTACAGTATTGTTGTATTTGGACATTTTTTCCTCTAATGAATTCTTCAGATTTTTTTTTTGGTTGGTATCATTCCAAAAATTATAAATTAGGAAGAATTGTGTGTTGTCTCCCAAATGGCAGTTGAACTTTGTTCAGAATGCTTACGAAAACATCCGGTGGGATGTTTGCTGATGGAGCTGTCAACTCATCTTCGAGATTCCCCTTCTAGAACATACAATAGTGATGAGTCCAAATGCCATGAATATTTTAGTATCGCTGAGATCTCATCTCCTAGGGGCCACAGTGCAGCTCGAACCAGCTACTGCTGTAGGCCTGGACATGTTGCTTATTAGAGCAAACTGAAGGCTAAAGGATAACATCAAGTTGTAAGAGTTAGGGTTAGGCACAAGAACTAAACATGAGAGACGTTTTGTAGCAAATAGGAAATATTTGTGTGCATGTTTACTTCTCCTCCATTAAGAAGCATTTAAACATTGAGCTGCTAATAAATAACAATGCCAATGAAGATCTTCCCAGAAGAGCTGAGCTGTGGAATATTACAGTATTTGCCAGATGAGATGAGGCTATTATTTGGCCCAGAGACTCTGTCCCATCTTTTCCTCATGTCTTATCCCCTTCCAGGGTTGCAGCAAGCAGGCATATTTCTGATTGGGAAATTCAGAGACAGGGACAAAGTCATGAATGTGTGACTCTATAAACAGAGGAATTTAAAAGGAGATTCCTCAGATGGTTCTTCTGTTCTTTTCATCTTCTAACTAAATTTTATTTTAAAAGTTACATAATTTGAGGCATTCTCTAAACAGTCTTGATTTATTTTTCTTGATTTAATTCCTTTCAGTAAATACTAAGATCCCATAGTGAGCAAGTCTTCAACTGGAGGTAACCACAGTCTTAGACTATCACCTGATTTAAATATAAATCTGAAAAATAAAATATGTCAGGAAATTGAGATTATTAATATATTCATAAATAGTTATTGATCCCGTCCTATGTGCCCAGCCCTGGACTGCATACTGGGGGATATAATCCTTACCCACATAGAACATACCATCTGGTGGGATGAGTTATAACCTCACATATTTCACACAAATGTGAAATTAGTAACCATAAGTGCTGTGTCAGAGAACTACAGTAAAGAGTATGTAGCAGCTAGATCTTAATATGCACTGGGTATCAGAGAAGGCATCCAAAGGAAGTGATGATTGAGCTTATATGCAAGGATGGATAGAAGTTAGCTTGGCAAGGGATTGAAGATGAAGCGATGTAAGGAGATAGTTCTGGGTATTTTAATATTTTTCAAACTTCAAAAGCAAGACAGGCTTTATGTTTCAGGAGTGTTTTAAAGTACATTCACTAGGGTCTTTGGTGCTCATGAGCTGAGTAGAATGCTCTCTATGCTGAGAAAGACTGATGGCAGAATCCCTGAGCACAGCTCCGTCTCTGGTCTGACCGCACCCCTAGGCAAGGTCAGCTGCCAGCTACATAGAGTGATGTGTGAAACTTTGTAAGAACATGGATGCTCAAGTATCATGACACATTGTTAGCTTCCCATTCCACATCTCTAATGGCCAGAAATTCCTACCATTAATTTCATTCCTTCGGATTACATAATCCTGATAAAGGCAGGGCACTATCTCTATAAAGCCATGTGTCACAACTTTTCAAGACCTTGCACAATGTGGCCCTTGTTTCCTCCCAAACCCAGCTGCATCTCTCGTTTCTCTCTCCCATCCTCAGTGGAGTCCTGCACTGTGGCCTCTCCGTGTGTCTCCTGTGCCATATTCCTGCCCACCTCAGCATCTTCACAGACATTCTTTCCTCTCCTTGATGTGCTCTTCTTTTCCTTTTTCTAGTTAATCGCCGTTTTTAATGTAGATCTCAATACATTTCTCCACCATATTTTCCTCAGGAGAGTATTCCCTGACCCTCCAGGCCAAGCTACTTTCTCCCTCTGTGCTGTGTTCACATCCTGTACTTCTGCTTCTTAACATGTATCACAACTGAAATAATTAATAAACTGTATAACTTATCTAGTCATTTGAGGTCTGTCTTCCTTGCTAGAATAAATACAAAGTTTCATAGAACCGAGGTTGTGTCTGTTTTATCCCCAAGTTATTCATAACTTGTACATAGTAGACACACAATAACTATTGAAGGAAGAAGGGAGTAGAGGATGGAAAGAGAGAGGGAAAAAACTCAAGTGGCCCAGGAAGTTTGCTCACTATTCTTCCTTTAAAAACTCCCTGTCACCATTCCAAGTAGCTTAAGTGGGCTGGTTCTACCTAACTTGGGCCACCTCAGGTTATGGGGCCCACACCTCACTGTACCTCTGGTCACCATGATTCATTCAGGGATGGGCATGTGTCTCAAACTGGGCCATTGGATGTTCTTTCCCAGATTTCTTTTCCCAGAGCTTTTGTTATGCAGTAAAAAAACTGACACATACAGGCATGGTCTGTTTAAATAAAAATCAAACCCTTCTCTCAATATATATTAATATTTTGTTCTCACAACACCCCAAGTGCCAAGAGCAGGGCTTAGCATGTGAGAGGCACCCAGTAAATATTTGGTGACTGACAGGTAAGTTAATGAAAGATGTAAGAGTAATTGTGAATATTCTCTTTTTTTTTTTTTTTTTTTTTTTAATTTCAGCTCATCATGGGGGTACATAAGTTTAGGTCATATACATTGTCCATGTCCCACCCATCCCCCCGAGTCAGAGTCCCAAGCGCGTCTGTTCTCATTCTCCAGACAGTGCGCCTGGCACTCATCATGTAGTCATACCTCCATCCCCTCCCCCCACCACCTCCCCGGGTCTGCACCTTCAAGCATGACCATTCCCCAGAGGGTGCGCAATGCACTCGTCATGTAGGCATACACCCATCCCCTCCCCCCACCCCCCATCCCAGTCTGATATCCAATTGGTATCCTTCCCCGATGTACATTTAGGTGATGATCAGGGAAACCAGTTTTCTGGTGAGTACATGTGATGCTTGTTTTTCCATTCTTTGGATACTTCACTTAGTATAATGGGTTCCAGCTCTCTCCAGGAGAACCAAAGAGATGTCATATCACCGTTATTTCTTATAGCTGAGTAGTACTCCATGGTATACATATACCACAGTTTACTAATCCATTCGTGGATTGATGGGCACTTGGGTTGTTTCCACATCTTTGCGATTGTGAATTGTGCTGCTATAAACATTCGGGTACAGGTTTCTTTGTTAAAGAATGACTTTTGTTCTTCTGAGTATATGCCCAATAATGGGATTGCTGGATCAAATGGTAGGTCTACTTGAATCTGTTTAAGGTATCTCCATATTGCTTTCCATAGGGGTTGCACTAGTTTGCATTCCCACCAGCAGTGTATGAGTGTTCCTGTCTCTCCGCATCCACGCCAACATGTGTTGTTTTGGGATTTTTTGATAAAGGCCATTCTCACCGGAGTTAAGTGGTATCTCATTGTGGTTTTGATTTGCATTTCCCTGATGATTAGGGATGTTGAGCATTTTTTGATACGTTTTTTGGCCATTCTTATGTCTTCTTTTGAAAAATTTCTATTCATGTCCTTTGCCCATTTTTTGATAGGATTGTTTGATTTTTTCTTGCTGATTTTCCTGAGTTCTAAATAGATTCTTGTTATCTCAAAGGCACACACAGACTGAGGAAAGAATTGGGAGAATGTAATTTGCACATGAGATGCAGAGCTCTTGTCTGACAGATGGAAAGTTCAGCCTGAACAACCACCACAGGTAGATGAGGCACCAATTATTAAGCAGTAAATTAGTACTGGATTGGGATACAGAAGTCCTGAGTTTTCATCTCAGGTCTACTGTTTATCCACTGCTGGAGAGATGTTGCTGGGGGTGGGGAACGTGAAAAGAATACAGTATTCAACGAGATAGTAAAGAAAGTGCATCAGTCCAATCAAGCATGCCTTGAAACCCCACCCCCCACCCACACACACACACACACACCCGGAGCCCCAGAGAAGAAGGTTACAATTTCAGAAAAGGTTACAATTTCAGGAAAGGTTACAATTTCAGCTGAGTACCGTGAACTTGATGATGGCCTGTGGTTAGTACTACACTAATTGTTCCAACATTCCAACTGTGGTTGCAGGGGGATCATCTGGAAGCTTTTTTACTCTCTGGCCCCAGGTTCTATCTAGGTTTTGGTATCTGAGAAGTCACTTCATTATGGCCCCAAGTCTATGGATTGACCACCTCAGTGTGTCTGAGATGGTAACTCTCTTCCCTTTAGCTAGACTGTGTAACTCTAGGAAGACTTAGAAATACAAACCAAATTCAATACTTAGTATTAAAACATTATGTTAAATTCAGAATAATCGATGCGTTTGTAATTTATGGTATTTGTAATGTTTAAGAAAATCTCACATATTAGTTTTTATAATTTGTAAGAGAATTGAAAATCAAGAATATTGGAATGTCTAAAAGAACTTGACTTAGTTTATTAAGTTTAATGCATTAAGTTAATAAGAGTTCTGATGCTTTTTAGCCCTGCGACTTTGAGCAAATTACTCAACACCTCAGTATCTTTGTTTCTTCATCTGTAAAATAGAAACCATAATAGCTAATTCATGGGATTGTTGTGAGAATTAAATAAATGCATATATGTAAAAAGCTTACAAGAGTATCTGGTATAGAATAAACACCTAACAAATGTTAGCTGTAAGGGTTTAGAGAGGCTTTGCAACTTAAGGTTTTAAGTCTGCCCTGCCATTCTTTTGAATCATTTGAGAAATGAAATTATTAACTTTATAAGTGCAGATAAACTACTAAAAGGAATTTGATTAGAATTTTAAATGCCATTGATTATTTTAGGTGTTTTAGTTTGTTCAAACTAAGTTAAATTGCTATTTTGATACATGTAAAAGTGGTTTTATTTTTATATTTTGAATAGTAGATATATCAAAAAAGTAACTGTCAAGAACCATATGTTAAATTGAAAGGCTAAAAGAAAGCTAAGTTTTTTTAAATTTGTCAAATTTACTAAATTGAATATTAATTCAGATTCTAAGTAACTACAAAGAGTTACTTTGCTCATCAAGTTATTTCAGCTCCCGACATTAAAAGAAAATTTACATTGACAAATCCCAGTAAGTGTGAAGGTAAAATAGAATATTATATCTAAGAATTTTTTAAACTGTCTTCTACTATATGTTAGGAAACTACAGATACTGTATGTCACTCGAAGAGTCACAGTACTTGTTAGCTGGCTGGTAAACTTGTTTAAATTTACCCATGCTAGATTTCCCTACATCCATGGAACATTTTATTTTTACATATCTGTTAACTTTTTGGTGTGACACTTTTTGAACTTAAGCTCTAGATCGAGGGTAAATTTAAAAATCAGTAACTTCAGTGTGTCTGAGATGGTAACTCTCCTCTCACACAGGAGCAAAGATAGCAGGTATGACCCAGCAGGGTGGGGGTAGAGAAATCCAGAGACATCAGCCCATGAAGGGAAGAAGCAAATGGAGGCAAAAGCCCTGGGACACGCGGGCTTGTGACTCCTTGTCAGAACTGCTTTCATGTAAATATCCCCATGGCTGACAAGATGATAGAGATCTGTTCCTCCTCAACCTTCATCCCAATTTTTATTACATAAAAATATGAAATATTTCATTGATAATTGTTTTAATTGGTAGTCATAATAATGCATGATTTTACTTGGTGATGTATGGAACTGGTGAAATATTTTCCTGCTGCCGTAAAATCCTGATGCATGTAAGTCAGACCATCAGAGTGGAATCTGGGGAAGTCTTTCTCCCACTTCCTCCATGCTTTTCATTTTCTTTTATTTCCTTTTTTTTTTTTTTTGGAGACAGAGTCTTGCTAGAGTGCTGTGGTGTCAGCCTAGCTCACAACAACCTCAAACTCCTGGGCTCAGGCAATCCTCCTGCCTCAGGCTCCTGAGTAGCTGGGACTACAGGCATGTGCCACCACACCCGGCTAATTTTTCTATATTTTTGTAGAGAAGGGGTCTCACTCTTGCTCAGGCTGGTTCTGCACTCCTTACCTCAAGTGACCTCCCAGAGTGCTAGGATTATAGGCGTTGAGCCACCACGCCTGGCCCTCCATGTTTTTCTAAAGTTCATGCTTTAATACCCAGGAAGTTCATCTTTTGGAGTTCATGGGCTCTTGTCTGCACTAGGCAAGTGCATGTTAGTTATCTAGCACAGCATCCGCAGCCCTTTGCTCTTCAAATCTTCAGCACGTCCAGGGAAAGGGAAACAATTTTCCATGTGCTTGAAGTCCCCAACCCATTTCCTTTCAGATGTCTTCCACCTTCCCAAACCTGAAAGTTGTCACTGTCATCTTCCTGTGGAGGCCTTTCTCCCCTGGCCTATCTATACTCTCTTTCATAAGGACCTTCCCATGAAGCATAGTTGTGGCTATGCTGTTTTCTGAAGCACTACATTTTACATAACGATTTTGGCTCCAGCTTATGTTTACCAAATAAAATTATGTTTCTTTTTTTAGAGTGTGTGTGTGTGTGTGTGTGTGTGTTCTTTGAAATTGTCCTAATTACTTGTTCCTGTGATTTTGTATGGTTGAGGTTAACCAGAGGAAATTCATGACCCAAAAAAGGACTTTCTGAAGAATTTTTGTTTTCTATTTTTCTCAAGGTATTATGAAAGCAAAGTTGACATTCTGTTCAAAAGTCTGAGAAATAAGAGGCAGTCTGGGTCTTCATTGGAGAACTACACTTTAGAAATTGAGTATGGTTTCCATAATACGAACAAAGCTTCTGCTTCAAGCCACTGTTTGGAGTCACCTTAAAGGGTTTGATATCAGTCAACATATGTCCTGAGATTTACATATTTAAGGCATATAAACAACAAAACATAGATCCCTAGATAAAATTATGCTAAGCTTTAAACAATTTAGGAGATAAAACATTTGTGTTAACATCTACCCACTGACCTACTTTATCTCAATGGCACAGTCAATGGGGATGATATAAACTTCAGTGGGGTCAGAATTGGCTAAGGGGTAAAAAAAATCTTAGATATTACAATGGTTTGTGGTTGCATATAAACAGATATACAGTGTATCTATGGTATTAAAATTTCATGGGTGAGGGAAAGACATAAAATGTAACCAAAATGTTTGTACCCTCATAATGTCCTGAAATAATAATAAACAAAAAAATTAAAAAAAAATTTCATGGGGAGAAAGAGAGGTGTTAGGAAAACAGTCTAAAAAGGCTCATTGGCAAGAGAATGATAGTAAAATAACATTGAAAAACAATAATCTAAATCGAGAGTATGATGAATTGGTAAAATTATTGAAAGTTCATTTCTCTAACACTTAGTCCTCATTCTGGAGTTTATGACTCACAAACATAAGATCCACTGTCTATGTGGATCTTTCTGCTTTGCTGCTGAAGATTTGTGTCATTTCTCATAGCTATGCAAATTTTGGTGTTTCTTAAATGACATGCTGGGAGTTGGCTATGTACGTGAAATTCAAAATGACATTTTCTAACGGTTCACTTGACTGAACCAAAATTGACCTTTGTATTGGCCTATGAAAATCCTAAATGATTGGACTCCATTGCCACGTGCCACCACTCATAATTTGTAATTACTTCTAATTTGTAAGAACTCATAATTTCCATTCCAACTCGATCTTCAGCATCTAAGTCAAGCATCACCCTCCTTTTTATGAAGCCTAAATAGAATTTCAAGGTCCAGAGAGTAATTTCCTCTTCTGAGCTCACAGTATAGAGTACACATGTCAATTATGACATTAACCACACTGAATTTGAATTGTCTCTGTATCCATCTCACCTTCTACATTCAGAGCTCTCAGTGGTGGAGAGCACTGCTTTATCCATTTCTATATGCCTACAGTCTAAATGCTAAGCAGTAAATGGGGTGTGGTATTTCATCTCAGTAATATTTAGGGTTCCATGTACAAAGCCATCCACAGTCCAAGAGAAGTGACAAGAAGTCATGACTGAGGGTCCCTTTTGGTTATAGCAGTACTTTTATAGGAAAGATTTCTCAGTTAAATTGTTTCTGTGTTCAAACTCCAGGAGTTATGACCCTGCAACAGTTATTTGCAAGTGGTATTTACTAGTTTGCTCAGACTGCAAGTGTTCAAAATCAAATCCATTTTCTTCTTGTTTCACCCCTGCTCCTCTTCCCTTCCTTTCATTTTGGATAATAGCATCAAAATTCACCAGTAGCCCAAATCAGAAACCTGGAAGTCAAACTGGCCTCATCCCAATCTCCATACCATGTCTATCTCTTTTCTACCTCTTTCATATATCTTCAATCCTTCCTCAATTTCTAGTGAGACAGAAACAGCTCCATAAAAGCATATTCCTTCACTGGTTGATGTATTGAATTTGCGGTGAGTACAAAGGTACTGACTGTCTACTGCAAACTCTGCAGTAGGGAGCGGATGGATGGTGGCAGTTGCAGTGTTACAGTTCAGTAATGTTTGGAAAGGAAAGTAAGGTTTCAGAATCAAGAGGCAGCCATTTTATTTCACACAACAAGGGAGAACCAGGAGAAGGGGGCATATTAGTTGGACTGCTTTTGCAGGAATAATGGACTTTTTAAAACTGAAGACTCACTCAGTACTTGCTATCCCTTCTTGCTATGCTAAGACTTCTCTGTAAAACACCTATTACACACACACATACACATATAATAGGCTAATACGTATGAGTATATATGCACCTCTATTTTTAAAAAACATAGTTTCAAACTGAATATACTTTCTAAATCTATTTTTTCCATTTTAAAATAACTATAAACATTCTTTAATAGCCATAGCCCTTTATCACACAATTTCTTACTGGCTCTATCCCATTCTATTCTATGGAAGTTAGTTGAGCAAGCTCTCACTGGTCAGCATGATAATTTTTAAAGAATACTGCATGCATAAATCTTAACAACATCCTTGATTTGTTTTTCCTTCCAAAAAATTCCAGAAAGTCGAATATCTGAGTCATGGATCATAAGCATTTTTTTAATGTCTTCGAATGGGTACTGCTGCATTTCCTTTCAGAAAGGTTGCATAAATTCACACACAAAATATATTAAAGACAATATTTTAAAACCACAGTGACACACCTTCACAATATGCTACCAATGTGGCCTTCTAGGCCATACCGCAGCAGTTAGAATGGCTCACTCTGTGGCAATAAGGAAAGTTCTCTTCCTGGAAATGTTTGAGGCACAGTTGCAGAGTAGCTAATGGCAACAGCCTTGATTTAGGGTTCAAACTACAAACAAGTATTCATTCCTCCTTTATGTGCTGTCACACCAACACATGTTTTTTTAGCTTTCCCAGTCAGGTTAGAACTATCACCTTCAGGATTATATTTGAATCCTTTAGGACAAGATAAACAGAGAAGAGAAGGAAATAAATAAAAATATTCATAAAGCCTTCCAAATAGATTCTGAACTAAAATTCTAAAAGGCAACTTTGTAAATGATGCCTGCATCTGTAGAAGGTCTCTGCATCTACATGTCAAATAAATTTTAATCCCATACTGTGGAAAGATTTGGGGACCTCATATTAGTCTCATCAACCATTTTCTCCCTCAGAAATGACATTTAAGGAAGGTAGAAGCCTTGGACTTTATAGAGCCATTTCACCCCAGTGCTCCAAGCATTTCTCATAGGTGACAAGTGCAATCATTTGTTAATGCTAAATAATACCACCTTTATCTCCATAGTACATTTAGGGCTACTTCATAACACATCTTATCCTTATAGACAGAAGCATGATTTCCAATTTCTTCTCTGCTCTCATTGTTGACAATGAGAGAATAGCCAAATAGGGAAAATGTCCAAAAGTAGAGATGCCACTTACAGAAAAATTAATGTCATCATCAACTTGTGGCCCATGCATCCTTGTGCAGACATGGCATTCTAATAGAAAATGGGTAATGTGACACTGTTGAGGGTAACTGGACTTCAAGCTATGGAATCCATGAGGCCAGCCATCCTGCACAACTCAATTTATGGACAAAACCCATAAAATTTTACAGTCAGGAAAGAAACCTTCAAAGAGTTTCATCTCTTCAAAGGATCAATTTTCATAATTAAGCCTGCAATTTAAGGCAGCAAAATATATTTAGTGGGAATGCAGCCTGGTGATTATCTGTACAAAATAAGCAGCTCTCTACACAAAAAAAGAGTTTGCACGTGCGCACTTCTGTTTGTATAAGCAATCATCTACTTTGCACATGAGGCCATATATTGTGCAGACACGGCTCCTTAAAACGTTCTGGAGCCACTGTGATTTAGCTGGTTGGTATTCACCTAATGTCAGTAATTAGAGTACAAGTGCTGACCTGGGGCAAATTCAAGTTCTTTATTGTCTTAGACCTAAATATGTGTATCTTAAAAAGCAGAGTAATTTAAAAATTGATAGGTTTATAGTTAAAGTGTTCAAGGAGAAATACTCAAAAAAATCCAGCCTCTGTAATCATAAGTTTTCCTATGACTTGATTCTTTTTAAGTCTCCAACTTACTAGCATCTGATGCTCCAATAGCGTAAAACTAGTAACAATTGCTCCTCTTTACCCTGCTTCTGAAATACCTGCTAAAAGCATTGCTGTGAACACCTACCAAGTACTTACAGAAAATGCGTTGGTTCAAAATTGAAAGAAAGGAATAAGCTGTGAAAATAAAAAATCATGAAGAGTGGCTAATGTCAAAGAATAGCCATTGGAAGAAGTGGTCTTGCCATGTGTGTGTGTTGGACAGAACCCTCCTAAGTGTACACAGGACACTGGAATGGTTTTATCCTTTCATTTTGTCACATCTCTTTGCATTTCAAATCTTAAAGATGTATTTTGAAAAGCATCTTCATGGTGCAAAGAGTTCTGAGATTTTTCATTCTTTAGAAGTCTCTACATTTTTGTAAGGACTATATAAGATAAAATAAACAAAAATACTTTTTAACCTGTGAGGCACTTTATAAATGTATAATCCTCTCTACTATTGCCCAGCAAGCCTAAAATATTCTTAGCTCCCTTCTCACCATGTGAGAACTTGGTGTCTTGAGCACAAATAATGCTTTAACAGTTATCCAGACTTAAAATTAACAACTTTATTTCCCTGCTGGAAACATAGCAATATATATGCCAAGTGTATGTATATAGGGTGCATTTTTAAAAATGTCCATAGAAATAATGACTACTTAAAATAGTATATCAAGTTTAGATTATTAACAACCTAAGCATGGTAAATTAGGAGTAGAAGGGAGGGTGCAGGGGTGTAATTAGCCTTTTTAAAATTTAAAATGGCTCTCCAGTGAAGGAAATGGTATATTTTCTTAGAAAACAGTTTTGTTTAATAGTTCCTTGAAATTTTAATGACAGATATGATTATTTACAAAGCAGATTAAAAAGTGATAAATGAGAAAAAGCAAAGATAATAGCTAACAGTACAGGGCACTAAAATTTATGATCAGTAATAAGTATAGCTCATGAATCAAGACATTAATGCTCTATATCATATGGAAAACAAATAGTGTGACTTACTGTTAATTCTGACACAAAGCAAGAGAATTTCATGCATCTTCCCAAGATATTTCTAATATACTTCCAAGTAGCTAAAGACAAATCATATAATGAATGGTTGAAGCAATGGGGATTTTTTGCCTGGAGTAAAATAAATGTCCAAAGGGTAACATAAGAGTATAAAGAAAGGAAAGAAACTTTCTCTTAATTCAAAAGGCAGAAAAGGGTAGAAAGTACAGAAATACAGACTTCAGATCAACATAATCTAAGAAGAACATTTCACAACTACAGTTGGCTAACAATGAAATTGACTCCTTATGAAGTTGTTGTTTCTTGTCACAGATATTCTATGAAGTTTTAGAAAAGTTTAGATGATTATTTTCCAAGGAAGTTGAATAACAGCATCTTATGTTTCATTCTTTCCATATTTATTGAGTGTCTATTATAAAAAAACATGCTGAGTTATTAGAACCATGTGCTACTAGAAAGGCAAATCTATTTTGCATCATACCTGTCACTGGTAAATGCCACATTCTACCATGTGAACTCAGGGGTTGACCACCATGAAACTCGAAACTCTTGCCAATCCTGGGAGTGTTGGGCTGCCAATACAATGCAGGCCAGATCAACATCTGCCTTTGAAGCCACAGGATGATGGATGTCAAGGAATTGGCAATTTGTTGGCCTAACATTCTGGCTAAGTAATCATCTCAAGACCATGCTTTGTGTCTGGACAGAGCTCTGTTTACTGAACAGTACAAAACTGTCCCCTTGCTTTTTACAGCAAAATAATGCAAAATGCTAAAACCATTTTGGTATGTACAAGTGTTATTTAATACAATGCCATGCAAAATGAAGAATGCCTGCACCTACCATGCTTTATGACAAACACTTCTGGGTACCATTTGTGTTGTCTATCACCTCTTCTCTCCCACTCATCTTTGATCTCACCTGGTTTAGAAACCTAAGATCACAATGACTATATGTTTACCTGGAATAGTCCTGATTTATACTTGTTTTTTTCAGTGCAGTAATAGGGCCCACTTGCACTGTCAAACCCATCCCAGCAAATAATAAATTGTATTGCCACCTACCTGTGACCCACCATGTCCTGGAGCAACTACAGCTAGTCCTTTCTTTCCATGATATTGTTAATGGAAACTTATGCATGTGAAAAGCAGGATTCCTCGCTTTGTACAATGAAACCACATAAAATGATGCAACTACTTAGGTATATACAAGGGTCATTTAACATAATGCCAGGCAAAGTGAAGACTGCCTGTACTTACCACGCTTTATGACAGACACTTCTGAAGCAATTATTTCTGACCAACTGAGATTGCAGGTCCACTCTATCCCTTACTCTAGATGTTGCCCAAGCATGTGAAATACCAAGGAGACTTTTCCAATTAGGATGCTAACCACTGGACCTCATATTACAATTGTTAATTTGCAATTTACCTAGCACCCTAAATAAAAGAACTGGAGCCCCTGGCCCAATAGGTCTTCCTTGGATTCAGTGTAGTTAACAATATCAAATAGTTTATCTGTATTAGATAATCTTGTGTCTATAAAAAGATGGCCCTCTGGGATACCTACAAACTTGCCATAAGCCATATATAATATAATGCTGTGCCTCATTAGTTAATGGATGGTTTACTCTATGAATACCCGCCCTGGGAAAGATTATATACAGTCTGTAATATATTTAGATAATAGTCTATTAGACTATTTAGATTTTCTTGCAGAAATCCTCAATCTACATACAGCTCGGTCATCAGCATTCTTAAGCTAACCCCAGGTAATATATTATTCTCATCCAAGCCAGTGTCTACCCTCTTGGAGCATCAGGCTCCCTAGGCTAAGATCTCCAAGATTTCTGGGGTTTCAGCAAAACTCCAGATATTTAGAGTTTCATTTCTCCACTATTTATGTTTCACTCATGAACTGCTACAAAAGGGATCCCCAGGAAAAATAGGGAACAATTTCTTTTAAAAAGACCCACGTACCAACTATTTTTACAAGAAGTTGGTCCCAGACATGGTAATGTATATTCTTAAAGGATCATCAACTCTACATTCACAGTTCAAGTATCCAATGGTCCAGGTTTGGAGAAGGTCTGACAAATCCAGGAAATCTTTCTCCTATAGCTTGATATGCCAATCTTGTTGGACCAAGTAGATCTAGGTTGATTTACTTCAGTCTATTGTGCCTAAAGTCCCTTCATGGAGAAACAGTTTAATGAGAAATATTAGGTCATTAAATATGAAGTGTCCAATTTTGACTCAAAAGTGTAGTTTATTATATATCACACAAGAAGCAGTACAATTAAGCGAAGTGTGTGCATAAACTATTGACATAATTTTGCCATCTTAATGGTAGCTTGTTTATGCCAGCAATGAAGAAGCCTGGAGAGTGAGTGGTGATGACATCACAAAAGGCATTTTCCATAGCTTGTTGAGAACTGAATATTTTTCCTTACAAGAAGTTGTCCAAAGCCTGGAAGAAGTAGTAGTCAGTTGATACAAGGTCTGGTGAATATAGTGGATGACAGAGAGTTTCCAAGTTCAGCCTTTGTAGTTTGAGCAGCATTGTTTCTTGCAACATGTGGTCTTGCAAGAGGATTAGCCTGCCTCTATTGACAAGTCTCAGCTGCATAATCGCAAGCATCCTCATCATTTCATCCAATTGGTTGCAGTAGATATCCACTGTCATCAATTGACCAGGTTTCATGAAGCTGTAGTGGATGGTGACAGTTACTGGAATACAAAACAGACACCATTAGCTTTTTTTTTGATGAATATTTGGATTTGGACTGTATGTCAGCACTTCATCTTTATCCAACCATTGTGCCAAATGCTTGTGATTGTCAAAAAGCATCCAGTTTTCATCACATGTAACAATATGGTGTAGAAATGGTTCACCTTTATGTCATGACAGCAAAGAAAGGCAAGCTTCAATTTCTCTTTTGATGCTCATTTAATTCATGCAGAACCCAACTATCCTTTACCCAACTATTCTTTACCTTGCCCATTTGTTTCAAATGGTCCAATATTGTTGGAATAGTAACGTCAATCTTGTTGCCAGTTCATGCATAGGTTGAGATGGATTTGCTTCCACTGCAGCTTTCAGCTCATCATTATACACCTTGGTCTCAGGTCACCCACATGGCTCATTTTCAAGATTAAAATCACCAGAATGGAACTTCTCAAACCATTGACGTCCTGTGTGTTCATTAGCCACATCCTTCCCAAACACTTGGTTGCTATTTCGAGCTGTCTGTGCTACATTAGTTCCACGGCGGAACTCATATTTGAAAATAATACGAATTCTTGACTTATCAATAGTTTCATAAAAATTGTCACAAAAAACAATTTGAAAGTTAATCAGAAGCCAAAACATGCATTTGGGAGACTGAGGATGTACCTTCACAATAAAAATAAAACAAAAAGTGTCAAAGTGAAATGTCAGAGATATCAACTGTCAAACTTAGTACTTAAGGAAATCGTATATTTAATACTTAATAACCTAATAGATCTAACAACTAAATCTAACATCCAATGCTGTTATATGTGTTTCTATATCTTCCTTATGTCTTAATTCCTTTTGTCATTTTCACACAGGATTTTCAAGATTTTTAAAACCAATTTTTTTGTTTGCATCCAACTTATTTTTTAAATAAATATTTGTAGTATTTACAGCATTTTAAAAGTAAAAGCATTGTTTTGTTTTCTGAAAGTTATTGGTTTTTATTCTACCTTTGTTAAATTAATAATATATTACACATATTAAGAAAAAAGCTTTTTCCAAATTTTAATTATTGATTATTTTACTTTAATTATTTCTGACTGATTTAAAAAATCCTTAAACGTTGACAGGACTTTAATTTTAACCTAGCTAATCATCAAAATATTAAGTCAACAAGCTGGTATTAGGTGAAGAAGTAAGGTTTTGTTGGTGCTATTGTTGCTTGGTGGTAGAGTTTTTAAATTATTTTCCTTCCTTCCTGCTTGCCTTCTTTCCTTTATTTTTTCCTCCCTCCCTCCCTTCCTCCCTTCCTTCCTTCTTTCCTTTCTTCCTTCCTTCCTTCTTCTGTCTTTTCTTCCTTCCCTTTTCTCTACCAGGGATCCACACTCACTAGGCATATTTCTGCTTTGAAAGTGGTAATACCAGAGGGAAAGCAGAGGCTATTCCATCCATAGAAACCCCTGTTGGGACTTAGAAACTGATACCTCTAAATATGGTGCTTTGACATGCTGAACTAAAGACGCAGACTCAAGGTCTCTCTGATCCCTCCCACCCCACCTCTCAATCCTCTGTCTCTCCCAAAGCACAGGATGCGGCTGCTCTCTGAAGTTCCCTTATCTACCTAGAAACCGGATGCCCAAAGAGAACACAATTGCCTTCCATGCCTTCTCTGAAATTTCATTAACCAGAGAAGATTAGAATTCCTATCACAGAGGGAGAGACTGAAAACTAAACACCACACTTAGAGCCCAGACAAACTTCTATTTGTCTGTTCTCAGGTCCCATTTAAATCCCAAAGAGAATCACTTACAAACCATTGTCTGGTCTTTGGGCCCATTTATTTACAGCCTCCCCATTACACTTTCTTTTCCCCAATGAAGAGGGTATTTAAGTATTAATGCCGTCTAGCTCATTCTTTAAGTTTTTCATATTTTGTATGACTTGTGCACACATGTGCATGTACTAAATTTGTTATGCTTTTCTCTTGTTGTCTTTTGTTATGACAGTGTCAGCTATGGCACTTTATGATGGGGAGGAAAGGGATTTTCACCTTTCTGGCCCTAAATGCACCCTCCCCACACCTGAAACTTCCTTACAGATTAGCTGAAGATGGAATCGTGCAGGCAGGACTAATGCTCTGTACATGGTGGTGTATCTATTCCAGCTGTCTATAGAAACTGACATTCAGAGAAGCTAAGGAATTTGCCTACAGATCTGTTCAGTAATGTTAACTTTTCTCAGCTTTCCTCAACTCACATGACTTCTACTAATCTCCATCAGAACATGTGCATCCACCACTGCTTCTACTGCCCAGCACCCAGTATGGAAGCGGCTGCTTTCTTTTGCTTTTTACATGCTCCTTCTAAACATCTTTGAATTGGCAACAGTGAGGTTTGGCTTTGATCGCAGGCTGATCCTTAGTAAGCTCAGCTCTTGTTGCATCTTACATCTTTTAACTCACCTCTTGAGAATTTCTCTCACTCTTCACTGTAGCCTTTGGCTTGTTCAGTCTTGATTTCTGGCTTTTCTGAAAGAGTTAAAGATCCAGAAAAATAAGTAGGTTAAGTTACTAAGGCATTACTCTAATGAAATCATGGGCAAAATGTATTTGAATGTCTTCAAGTACAAATAGAAACTGAACTGCATGGTCTCTGATAAAGTGTGTTGGTATTTGGGTGTGTAAATGCACACAGAAAAATGTATGTGTGTCTGCATATGAATATATATATATTTTTAAGATTAGAACATATTTTCATAAAAAGAAAATTTACAAATTCATTGCTTTCCCATGTATGGCTTTGGTCTCTAGGACATTTTGCCACCTCTCTCATTGCTATGCTAGTTTATAAAATCCCTTAGTTAAAGAAATTTCTTTATTTTGGAATTTGTTAGTTCATATGTGTAATGAAATGCCTCAGAACACACTACAGAGAACTGTTTTTTTAAAAGAAAAAACAAGAAACCACAAGTAACTAAAGCAGTATACTGATGACAGTAGACCTCAGTCTAGAATGATTCTCAGTTAACCATCTGTCAATTTTATTTATTTATTTTTGAGATAGAGCCTCACTGTGCTGCCCAGGCTGGAGTGCAGTAGTGTAATCATAGCTCATTGCAACTTCAGACTCCTGGGCTCAAGTATTGCTCCTGCCTCAGCCTTCCAAATAGCTGGGACTATAGGAGCATGCCACAACACCTGAGTAATTTTTTTTATTATTATTACTTTTTGTAGAGACAGTGTCTCATTATATTGCCCAGGCTGGTCTTGAACTCCTGGCCTCAAGCAATCTTCCCACCTTGGCCTCCCAAAGTGCTAGGATTACAGGTATGAGCCACCACGCCTAGCCAACTGTCAGTTTAAATAAAACTTCCTGTCTGACAAACTTTCTTTACACAAAGACTTGACTAAATAGAAGGTTTGACCTCTCCTTTGTCCCATTCACTTCCCATTCACTATGAAAGAGTTTAAAACAATTGACTTGATATTATGAATTGGGTCTTCTAAGTTGCTGTTACGTATAAAGTAAAATAAAACAAAAAGCCACTGACAAGAGTTCTTTTTGAAGAGAACTCATGGACTTTTTACCTACCCCAATCCGATGGAAAGAGTAGGTAGGGTCAGATTGAAGCACATATAATAGTCAAACACCACAGCATCTGTCTCATGGACCACAGCCACACTCCTGCCATATGACTGCAGTAGCAAATGGCAACAAGTTGACGTAAAACAGCGAGATACCATGGCACACTTGTTAGAATGACCAAAATCTGGAACGTCGACAACATCAAGTACTGGTGAAGATATGGAGCCACAGGAACTCTCATTCATTGCTGGTGGGAATGCAAAATGGTACAGCCACTTTAGAGGACAGTTTGGCAGTTGCCTACAAAGCTAAACACACTCTTTCTTCTCATACAATCCAGCAATAACACTCCTTGCTATTTACCCAAAGGAGTTGAAAATCCATGTCCACACAAAGCCTACACACAGATATTTATAGCTTTATTTCTAATTGCCAAAACTTAGAAACAATCAAGATACCCTTTGGTAGGTGAAGAGATAAATAAACTGTGGTACATCCAGACAATGGACTATTATTTGTCATGAAAAAGAAATGAGTATTAAGCCATGAAAAGACACAGAAGACACATAAATGCATATTACTAAGTGAAAGAAACCAATCTGAAAAGGCTGAATACTGTATGATTTCAACTATATGACATTCTGGAAAAGGAAAAACTATAGAGACAGTAAATTGATCAGTGGTTGCCAGGCTGGGGCTGGAGAGAAGCATGAATAGGCGGAGCACAGAGGATTTCTAGGGCAGCAAAAATACTCTGTGATCCTATAATGATGGATACATGTCATACATTTGTCCAAACCCATGAAGTGTACAAGAGTACACCCTAAGGTAAACTAGAGACTTTGGGCAATTATAATGTATCAATGTAGGTTCATCAATTGTAACAAATTTACCACTCTGGTGGGGGATTTTGATAGTGGGGGAGGCTTTGTATGCCTGGGGACAGGGGGGTACATAGGAAATATCTGTCTTCTTCTCAATTTTTCTGTGAACCAAAAACCTCTTTAAAAAAACAAAGGTGTTTTTTTTGTGGAGGGGTTGTTTGTTTTTTAAAAGCCAGAGCGAGAGTCCTGTGTACATCTCTACTCTCACATCCTGGGGGCGGGGGCATGTCTAGACAGCCTGTGAAAAGGAGGATCACTCAGTTACTGACCAGCTATGCTCAACACCACATAAAACTGATTTAGTTGATTCTTGCTCAGTGATTTGGACAAACCATGTAGCTGGTTTAGCGTGGGCTTCTGGATCTAAAGTTAAGTCTGAAAACTGTTATTTAAATTTTGGGGGAGAAAAGAAAAACAATTGTCCATGCAATTTATCCGTGCTTAGATAGTACAGTATGAATAGCGGACTGATCATGTGCATAGTGATGAATGTTCCTAGATACTACTGCAAAAGTAACATGAGCTGAAAAAAAATAACAAAAATATACTCAGTATGTTGAACACCAAGCATTTCATCTCATAAAAATCTTTGGAAACAAGAAGGCATTCTTGCTTTCTTAATCCTTTAAAAAGAATTAAAACTTTAAATGAATTAGGTGAATTATTTACTTATAATAACATCTATAAACAATAACGATTAACACCTTCCTAAGTATTTCCCAAGCATTCTGAAAGGTAGTCACTCCTGATATATAAATATTTTGGAAACCTGTTGGGAATAATTCAGTATTTTTTAAAGGAAAGAGAAAGGACACTTTAAGCACCTGAAATTTGCATCCTTTTCCATCTTTTTTTGACACAAAATTTCTTTGGCCATAAAAGATTTTTGAATATTATTATTAATAATATATGTATCCATACTGAGTGCTCACATCTTTTTAATCATTTCCTTGATGAGTTAAGTATTGAGCACACATTTATTTAGATGAGAGTATTACTGATTAAAAGCTTCAATAATTGTTAGGTCACATACCCTTACACATACATATCCATAAATAGTACTTTCCCATATATTAGTGTGAATTTAAAGATCAATGCAAGTCCCACAATTTTATATATATATATACATATAATTATACATATAATTATGCATATTTGTAAAATTATATATGCCATATATATAAAACTATGTTCAAGCAGGTTTTATTGTTGTTGTTAATAACTTAATGTTGTTTGGGCTCTTTTTCATTGTTTCATGGATCAGATAGGCCCAAGTAGCTAAAGGCAAATTCTTCCTTCTCCAATGCTTTTACTTTCTAAATGTCTTACTTACGGTGCTGTGTTAGAAGTCTTTCTTCTATATGTTAATATAATAATTCTCAGACTGTCAGCCAACTTTATGTCAAAATACAGGAGCTATTTCGTGGGGATCATGGTGTCATCTGTCCACACATAACCACCTCAACAGAGCTGGGTTTGAGGTAGAGGTGTTAGGCTCCTGATGACTGGCTTGTTTGAGATCTTGTTTCTGGTAACCTTGCCCTATTTATGTGAAATTGAGCCCGGGATAGAGCTGATTCTGGAAAAACTCTTCAGGAAGGTACTATCTACAAAGAATTTTCTACAGAGAGCCATTACAGCTCTCAAATCTTTTTAGCTTGGATTTTGATACATCCTTGAATTAGCATTTAAATGAAGAATCAACCAAAAGTATGTGAATTCTTCTCAATGTAATTGCTAAATAATTACTGAGCACCTATATTGGGCATAGTACAAGGAGGGAGAACTAACATTTATTGAGTACTAAGTGTTTTAGATGAGTACCACTATACTTGCTGTAATCCTGTGAATTCGTTTGTCTCACTCATTCTTAGAGATGAGGAAACTGAGGCTGAGAGAAGTTACATAATGGCCCTTGTGCAGCTAGTAATGGTGAAGTCAAGATTCAAATTTGGGGATTGTCTGTTCTAGAATCAATGTATTGTTTTACACACAGTATGACAAAAGCTAAAATATGCAGTGTCTGCCCTAAAGAACTCTGAAAACATATACAATTAAATGAAAGCCCAGGAATTAAAATATATTACATTAAAAAGTAGAGCTATGCCAAAAAGCATCACTAGATTAAATTCAAGAGATTTATATGATGTGATGAATGCTTGGGAAAAGAGGTTAATGTAGTTTGAAATTATCAAAAAGGATATAGGAGTTGAATTGGACCTAGACATAAAGGTAATTAGAATGGTAACTGAAATTAAAGGCAACACAAATTGAGAAGGGGCACAAGAATTATAATAAAAGGATTGTTAAAAAGAGATGTTATAGAAGCAACATTAAGTAGATTTCCTTTAAGAGACAATGAATAACCAACACTGGCCAAAGAAAAAAATGTGAAAAAGAACTGTGGCAGATTCTATTTCAAAGGTCATTTTATGGTTGGTTATATAAAGCTTTTAAGACCTAATAATAATTTGGACATTACCCTATAGGAAAAAAAGGGAAACACTGAAGATTTGTATGAACGAAAAATGACATGATGAGAACTACTGAAATTGGTCTAGACCAGGTATGAAAGATATGAAAGGAAAAGAAAACTATAAGCTGGAGGTCAGGAAGTCAGAGAGCCAGGCAACATTATGTAGGAGTTGTGAGTCTAGATTCAACAGTGGTAGCACATAGTGAAAAAAGGTCTTGGGAACACATGAAATACTTAGGCAGGCATCTTCCCTTAAATAACAATACGTGGTCCATTCTTAAATGTGTGAAATTAACATAGAAATTTTTTATTAGTTTATGTTTTATTTTTTAATTGGCACATGTGTTAACTGCATATTTCATAACATACAAGGCTATAATTCATTATGCTAGCCATAAGGTAATTACAGAGTGATACTTATTTTTAAGGCTTTATTACAATTTAATTTTTTATGAAGTTTTAGCTTCCTTTGAAGAAAGCAATTTTTTTAACTGATTTTTTGGAGAGAGAGGATTCAATTAAATGTCACGTATCAATATTAAATTTGGCAAAAAAGTGGATCACCAGACTTTAAAAATACAAACTTAATGCACACATTAGTCTTATTTTTTCACTGTCACAGACAATTAATTTTCTAAAATATGATCCCATATTAAGACTATAAAATGTCAGCTAAATAATACTACATCAGGATTTTTGGATGGAATAATAAACGGGTTCTTTGACCCTCAATGTTAAATTGGGGGTTAATATTTATTTTAGTACCACAAGAGAAATATTAATTTTTGAATGTAGTGATAATTCTCATTATCAAAATAATACCCTCCCATATATAACTGACTCTGTAAAGAGATGTTGTTCCTGAGTGTATTGTATAAGACTCATAATCGTTATTCTTAAATGTGTTTTATGCTCTTATTTATGAGCTTTTCTTATCATTGCAGCACTCACATTTTAAATAAGATTTGTAATTTAAGCTTCTTTAATCTAAATTTGACTATGTGAAGTTGAGTCTATGTGATCAGAAACAGGCAAATGTCTGCTTCCTTGAAATTTCATCTAAGAGTAACAAGATGTTTGTCAGTTATGAAACTTAGCCAAATTTCTGGGTAATGTTATAGCTCTATTTATGAAGAGCTACTTCATTAGATAAGCCAACTTCTTAGAAGCCAGACCTCCCAAACCAGCATTTATAATAAATAAAAAAGGGCTGTTAATAGTAATTCTTCCATTGTTGTTGATGGTAGAATTTTCTATTTATGTTTGTTTTGGTTTTTCTGTTTTGGGGTTTTGGGGGCATTTTTTTTAAACCAGCAGGGCCAGAAGATATTGCTAATAATGAAATGGAGATAAAAGGAATGTAAAAATTGATAAAGGAGGAACATCATTTAGTCCCCTTCATCAAAAATATCTATAATCTAAATATATGTGCCTGGGAATTACAAAAATATCTTAAGTCATGTCTTTTCTTACCCATTATTATTCTTGGTAAGAATGGCCAGTAGTAAAATGATGGTGGTGAAGATGATGATAGTCCAATAACTAAACAAGTTATTTTATGTATTTTTGATGCTAGAAATGCTAGGAGAAAAAGGTAAGTATTGTAAGGGCTATGGGAGATGAGAAGACAGGGAATAATGAAATACCCACCAGTCACAGTGCTGGGAGAGTTACATTTTGACTGGGGAGTGTGAGGGAGATTAAACCTATGTATAAAGCCAAGAGAAAACCACTTACATTCCAGAAAAAAGAAGATATGATTTTTATATAAGTGATTTCTAGTCCTCCTTTCCAACAATGATTTCCAGAAAGCAGTTTCCTCATATCATTCTTCTAATCTTACCTACAATTTTACAATTTGGAAACTTATCTTTATGATACTTTGTTCAAAAATGCAATCATTACTGGCCCTGCTATTACAGTAGATAAAATGAAATTTATTATAGTATATTGTATTACACTGTAATATATATTGTCAGCAGATATGTAGGAGGTTCATTCTTAAATTCCCTGGTAGGGAAACTCTCATACACTATCCCTTCTTCTCCACAAGCTTGATTCCAACAAACATACACATGGATGTAGAGACAGCCTGCCTGAATCTTGGTTTTTGAGAGCTGATTCTGCCTCAACAGAAATCTGCCTCTCAACAGAAATCTCTGTCTCAGACCAAGGAAGGGATTATAATCCTTCACTGAAGGTCAAATGCCACTGAAAATATAGAACCCTGATGACTAGATCCCAAGATACCAACATGTAAAGACCAAAAAATCCTGGTGATCTGATAACAAAATTATATTTGATATTGGAAAATATTCTTTCTCCAAATATTGCTTTGGAAGCACATTATACTTTTTTTTCCCAATTTAAACTTGTCATTGTGAATATTCCCGAGTGACCCCCACAGATATTTGGTATCTATATCATTTGTAACTTTGGTGAACCCTGAACCTGTTATGAGAGATGTGAGCTTGCTATACAGAACACATGGGCGAGTAAGCCCAACATCTATAAGCATACACATCTTCATGAGGCTTTGTGTTTGCACCTTGCAGTGAGTTATTCCTGAATCTAGGCACCATAGAGGGCCCCATAAATAGTCTGTTCTATTAATACATGTTGTCAGATGTAAGGCCAAGTTAGAATTCTAAATGTATACAAATCAAAGACAGAAAATGGATTTACATTGCAGAATCTTAACAGTCCTCTTTTGAAACACTTTGATCTTGAATCAATGCTACTAATAAAATTGTTAAATTGACATATCATTACAAAATCCCTAAATACCATATATTATATTATAAAATATTGGAGCTAGAAATCTAATTCAACAGCATTAAATTGGATGCTAAGTGACAGGAGAAAGCAATTGCGACATTCAGCTTATTATTGTCTTTTTGTAATAGACAAATGAATCAGCCTAAACTATATCTCATAACAATTCCAATTTTCAATATAAATAAAGCTTAGTTACAAGGAAAAGCAAATAGTAAAGTCTCTCATTAAGAACATCTCTTACCATCTGTTCCATAAAATGTAAATTTACCTATTTAAAATATTGTCCCTGAATTGTTTCATTTATCTTAATTATCACACCAGCAAACTTTACAATTCTTTACTGCAAGAATCCTGTCTTTATTCATTCAACGAAGATGTATATATGTATATTTTCCCCATGCCAAAATGAACAATGCAGAGTATACAGATGAAGCTCAATAAGTAATTGTTAATTAGGCTTTCCTAGATGACTTTTTACTAGGCTCAAACGATACTCTCAAAGATGACATCTGCCATGTAGGTGTGGTGTCTTACTTAAGGAAATGCATGATTATTCTTAATAATGAATAAAAAAACCCAAGAAAGTATATGTTTTCATTATTCTTCCCTGCTATGGCTATTACTTCTACTCACCAAAATGCACTTGATTATTTCAAATACATGTGTAATTCTCAGTGAGGACAATTTCTTTTTTATCAGTTTTCTTTCTGAAGTTCACAAATCACATAGGCCTTCACACAAAGTTGCCTCTCATAGAGGGAAATTCTACTATGTCATACAGAGAAAAAAAAAAATAACAGCACCAATGACTTGACTGCACCCTCAGCTGCAAACAGCAAAATGTTCGACCAAAATAAATTGGTCAAAGCTGGAGCAATTTGAACAAAAATTGATGATAAGGTTGTATTATAACCCAAAGAATAAAATAAATATCCATAAATCCATACTGATACTGATAAATTATTTTTCGGTCTCTCCATGTAGGTCTTTTTTTATTTTTTTATTTTTAAATTGTTTTAAATTTCAAAATATTATGGGGGTACAAATGTTTTTGTTACATGGATTCCTTTTATAATGCTTAAGTTGGGGCTTTTAGTGTGCCCATCACCTGAAAAGTGTTCATTATACCCAACAGGTAAGTTTTATCCCTCCTTCTTCCCCCTTCCTGCTTCTTGATTTCCAATGACCTTTACATCTTTTTGTACACGTGTGTGCTCATTGATTAGCTCCCAATTATTAGGTGGTACATGTCGATACCAATAAGTTATTAAACAAACAAACTGGGGAGCAGGGGCAGCTCCTCCTTATAAAAGAATGCTAATTAATAAATGTTAAATAAATGAAGCAAATAGAAAATCACTGTTGGAAAACCACAGTAATAATAGCTGCAAACAAGATTCACTGAAGAATGCTAAATTAAAGAGAAACAGAAAGTTTGCATAGCCTCAAAGTACCTCCTTCGATATATTTATTAATTACCATGGTCATTTTAACATACTAACATATTGTATAACACACAAATTCTTTGATGTTCCTCTCTAGGAGGTGAAGCTAAATTTTTCTCTCCTTGAGTATGAACTGGACTTAATGATTCATTTCCAAAAAATAGAATACAGAAAGGGAAAAATAGTAACTTCACAGTAGCACAACCTCGTAGGTACCACCAAGTGATCAAAGTTAATATTACTTGTAATAAAACATTGATGTCATGCACCCTTTCATATGATGATGAGAATACCCCACCTCTATGTATTCTTCTTCAAAATTCATAACCTCAGTCTAATCATAGACAAACTCAAATTGAGGGACATCTACAAAACATATGACCAATACTCTTTAAAAATGTCAAAGCCATGAAAGACAAGAAAAGACTGGGGGACTGGCACAGATTGTAGGAGACGATGGAAACGTGACAACTAACTGCAATGTGATACCCAGGCTCGGACACTGGAACAGCAAAAAGATGTTAGGGAAAAACTGGGGAAATAGAAATAAAATCTCTAGTTTGATAAAGAGTATCATATCAATGTTAATATCTTAGTGTTGACCATTTTACCATGCAAGATATAAGAGGTTAACTTTAGGGTAATAAAAGAAATCTCTGTACTTTGTAACTCTTCTTAAAACTAAAATTATTTCAAAATAAAAAGTTTTTTAAGGAATTTGGAAGGAATCTTAAGTGAAAAATTGTTCAACACCCTGTCTTTAGGCAGGTAACATGTCATTTATTCAATCATCTATTCCTAGAATGCAAACTCTGTGAGAACAAAGAATTTAATCTGTTTTTTGCACCACTATAGCCCTAACATCTAGGTGTAATGTAGGATGAAGAGAATTTTTAATAATTTGAGTGAAAACAAAAACAGAAACACAACACCATTTAATAAATTTGACTCATCCTTATATCTTAAAAGTAAAAAATAATGACCATAACAACAACAGTAATAAGCCCTAAATAGCCAGGGTATTCTCGCACACTCTCTCTATTTTTTAAAAGCTATCAAATTCTAATAAACCATTTCTCATCTTCCTGGTTTTGGGGAGCTGAGATGAATTTACTGACAAGGGATCACACTGCACCTTGTTTCAAGATTCTTTAATCATGAAGCTAGATATATCGCCCTCTGAAGATTTAATGAATAGCTCTGTGAGCTTGGGGCAATAGACAGCTAGGTAGCATGGAAAGTGATCTGGAACTCGTTAGCAATCACCAGGAACTTGCTAAATGATGTACTCTGTGACTGATGGAGGTTTTTGAGTTAACACTCTGCAGGAAGCTGACAGGGCACAGGTTACACTTTGCTTTATCTTCAAACAGGTTTTAGGAGGAAGGGAAAATAGGAGGGAGATTACAGACACCTCTGGTGAGAATTCTTTAAATGTGAGAGAGTTTCACCCTGCTGTCAGAAAGCTTCATTCCTGACACTTTCCTCTATCTAAACAGAATCATCTTTGGAGCGTAAAAATGACAGGATATGGCTTTTCAGTCACAGAAAGGGTAACTATTGGTGAGGTGATTTAATCCTTGTAATCTTACACAACAAGAAAAAAAGTAAATACTCTGATCCACATTTAAAATGTGCTACTTTGGAGCCAGGACACAAATAATGTGTCTGCTTAGCAACTGACTTGGCCAGAGTAAATAATATTTTCTCTTCTGCTTCTTACCTCTTCGTAGTAGATATTAATATAATTCTTGCTGAAAACCAAAAAGAACATACCATATGAATTTTTTTGCTAATCTCATAAAATTACAAATAAAACTTTCACAGAATCATAACATCTGCTTCGGCATTATCCTGGAGAAAAGCCATCTCTGCAGAATCACATGAGTACATATAGTTTAATGTCCAACTTGCCTTTCACATTTGGCATTCACGTTGTCTTTGAGAGAACTTGGAGAACATCAGCAATAAATACCAGATGAAGAACACGAAGTCTCTGGACATGAAAAGACTTTTGCTTTATGTTACTGATATTATCAAAATTGAAGTATAATATTAATTTGTTAATAAGACCCTACAGTAAGGTTTTTTTAATATACATTTTCTTAAGAAGCAAATGGTATGATGGAATGTACAATTTAATGTCTAAGGAGTTTGCCCTTTGCTTTCAAACTGGAGCTACCTGAAGAGTGTCAAGTTAGAAGCCTACTGATGGGTAGGCTGATGGGTTGGACAAAAGCCTGGTGCACCCTATGCCTTTCTGCCGTCTCCGTGTCTACTTCCACAAAGACAGACCATACGCAAATATCTATTGCCACCACCCTCGGCCAAGCTATCATTATTTTCCTTGTCTCTAGTCCTGCTTACATCCAGCCACCAGTGTGCTGGTGAGCCAGCTTTCCAACAACAACAACAACAACAACAACAAAACCACCACCAATGAAATATTCATTTGTAATGTTTGCCAAATTTCAAGCTCTCAAGATTTAACAACCAGTTTGCAAAATTTATGAATATTTAACAATTGGCTATCCCATGCCAGGTCAGCATACCACTGCCTCAACACGTCACACAGTGCAGCTGATCACCTGTAATCTCCTTACTTAAAAACTTTCACTAGCTCCCACTTCCCTTAGCACTAAATCCCTCTCTGAATTTACAAGGCCCTCTATAATCTGGGCCACACCCACCTCTTTAATCTCATTTGCTGTCCCTCTTTAAATCACTCACCAGCCATACTGTTGCTGGGTTGTTTTTGCTTTTTTCTTCCAGTTTCTTTAATTTATTATGGTATCTCTGGTTATTTAGCCATCAAATCTACCGTTCCCTGCTCTCTTCATCTTGATAACCCTGCCCTCCTCATCTTGATAACTTCTACTTCTTTAGATCTCAGCTTAAACAGTCATTATCTAGGAAGATTCTGGATATCCTAAATCAGATAAGTGTGTTTCTAACTCCTACAGCTTTCCTTATATCAGAAAACTCCTCAAAGTCCTTCAGGATTACTTGTTTAATTACCTTCCCACCCCCAAAACCATGGCTCTCCAAAAGCAGGAACCATGTCTTTGAAACCATCACTTTATTTCCAGGGCCTAGCAAAAGTGCCTGATGCCTAGTAGACTCTTGCATTCTTATTAAATAATAAATAAATAGGGATTTTCATCTCACATACCATCTCACATACCCACTTGGGTATAGGTGTATATTTATAAATAAAAGAAATTCATAGATATATTCAGTTATAAGTTTTGCCATTTAAAGTCAAGTAAGTCCCAAAAGAGAAAGTTTTCCAAATTCCTAAAAGAAAAATATGGTTTAAAAAGTAATGTATTCTGAAAGCTGAGGTCCTGTGAAATCAAAATCGTATAGCTTGTGGTGATGACTAAGAAATGACACCCTTAAGGTGGATTTCTGAGTATAAAACAGGAACACTTTCTTTCCCACTCCAGAGAATGTACTTCTGAATCTGGGTTCAGGGCCTAGAACCCAAAGATGAATTTTTATAAACTTATCAAGGATAATATACAGGAGATCCTTGCATTAAAAAAAAAAAAGTCAGACTAGATGATCTTCAAATTTGCTTGTGTTCTAGGATTCCATGAAATAAATACAAGTGGTGGGTGGTGGTAAAATAACATAGTCCTCTTCTGTCTCAACTTAGTCTTCTGTCCTGGCACCCTGGCAATAACCCTGGATGTTAGGAGAAAATATACCTGCAAGGGGGTTGCACTTCCTTTAAGCAATGCCCAGAAAGAAGGAATAGGGTAGCACAATGAGAACAATTTTGCTATACAGGCCATCAACCTCTTATTTAATGTTAGTGTTAGAAAAAATTATCTTCAGAGATTTGAGGGACTAAAAAGATGTATGTAAAAATAAAACTTAAAATGCATAAGACACTGTGTATGTTTATTTTTAAGCTTTATAGATTCCTAGATGTGGTTTCCCATATAAATCAACCAAAAATATTAGAGCAGTTTATAAGGAATGCCTTATAAATATTACAATATATTTTTAAAAGCTCCACTAAAATTATAACCCCAGAAATAAGAAACAGCCTTCATTCTTTCAGGATACAAGCACTGAATATTTCCTATTAGGAGCCTAAAATTAGCTCTGCAGGTGGTGTTGGTGGTACATATCTAACTAACTGTGACATAGTCCGGGCCCTCAGGCTATTCACATTATAATAGAAAAGACAGACATAGAGTAAATACTTATAATTCTGAGTAAGTATTACCATGAAGGTATGTATGAACTACTATTCAGGAGCAGGGAGTGGGTGCCATGTATTTCCTTCTAATGAGCTCTTTAAAAGGCCACAGAATAGTTTCAAATAGATCTTAAGTTACATTACATATTTCCTTCTTCAAATTTAAACATATGAGAAACACTATTAGATTAAATGTGCACATTGATTTTCAATTGTATTTTCAAAAATACTTAAACATGAAAAAATATGTTTTTATGGAAGTGTAGAGATAATGAAGTGAAAAAAACTAACTTCGAAATGGCAGCCAAATTCTCTTTAGGTAGGTAATTCTATTAATGGAAAAATGTTATACTGCAGATATATTTGATAAGGGATGTGGTTAGAGAGGTATTAATACATTTTCCTTGTGTTTTGGCTAGGCAAAGTTTGGGGTTAAGTGTGAATGGAGATAGCATGGCATAATTTAAGGAGGGATTGAAAAAATTTTGGAGTTTCCAGGACAAACTCATGAGTGAGGGAAGTAAAAATGAAAGAGGAGGAGAAGATAGCAAAGTAGGGAAAAATTGATCAGGAAATATGAATATTGTGAATTATTCACCACATTCAAGCTAATCAGCATATCCATAACCTCCCATAAGTATCGTTTTTTTATGCTGAGAATATTTGAGATCTACCCTCTTAGCAAATTTCAAGTATGCAATACAATATTGTTAACTATAGTCACATTGTTGTACTTTAGGTCTCCTTAAATACATATAATTTTTTAATTGTCAATTATATCTTAATATAGAAGGGGGGCTTAAAATTTAAATTCTATGAACCCTGTCCTCTAATACAGGGGTACCAACCTGTGGTGAGGTGTATAATTATTTCATTATATATTGCAATGTAATAGTAATAGAAATAAAGTACACAATAAATGTAATGAGCTTGAATCATCCCCAAACCACCTCTCACCCCAACCCCTTGTCTGTGGAAAAATCGTCTTCCATGGAAATGGTCCCTCATGCCAAAAAGGTTGGGGACCACTGCTCTAATACATAAGAATCTAGCAATTTTCATCTTGAATTTTAGAAGAAAGTGTGAAGGGGAACATAATGAAATGTAAAATATAGACAAGGCTAGGATCATGGGCATGCAACCTGTATGATTACCCCATGCCTCATTTAGTGATCAGATGTTATCTTTTTGAAATTCTTCATAATCTTTGTAGGTGTATTTTGTAGCTGAGGTCCAATGGGACAACTGAGTGTGCACGTGAGCAAAAGATACGTGCAATAGGCATATCTGCCATCTTTGCTGCCCCACTTGCACGTTGTAGTTTCAGTGTCCTGTGAGCACAGAAATCCCACAGACCTATCAGGCACGGGATTTCAGCAAGACTCAAAGCATGGACAAGGTAAGCAATGTTATGTCTACTATTGAGTAAGCAGGGCCATGGACAGCTCCTACAAACCACATTGTCTATTCAAACCAGAACTTGCTTCGAAGGTATAAAGAAAGCTACGATGTTTAAAAAAATACACAAATGACCAAGGAATCCTGTCACATCTTTTCTTACTTGCATTGTTTCTCTGTATTAGCTGACCCTTATGCTGCAAATGTTGACACTGAAGGAAAGGGAAAGATAAGGTAATAAATAGTTCTTTTTCCTTTCCGTTCCTTTTAACTGATCAGTAAGCCTAAGGTAGAGAGTATTGGTAGGATATGCAAACATCAATAAATAAAATAAAAATAGTTGAGTTTCTTGCAGCATTTCCATGGTTCTAGTAATAATTGCATATATGAGCTCTCTCCAGAAATTATCCAGCCATAATTTTTCATATTACATGGCTGGATACTTTCCGACAGAACTTGTATACACACACACACACACACACACACACACACACACAGAAATTACAAAACACCAATTTTATAATTTCAGGGATTCTAAGTATGAATTAAATGCTATTATATTTGCATTTTAAACTGGCATTGCATAATATAGTAAAATTCATTGTAATAATTTAAAATTTTATTTTTTTTACTTAATAATAACAACAAAACATATCATGACAAGTTGAGAGAGAGACTGCAGAGGAGAGGAAAGCTTTATATTTTCTTATCTTTAATAGAACTTTTTTCCTGATTTTTTCAATAAGGAACCACTTATTTTATTTTTCACTGGGCCTCCAAATTATGCATCTGGCTTTGGATATATAAGGCAGAGGAAGGGAAGGAGCAAGGGAAGGAGGCAGAAAGATAAAGAGAGACATTTAGAAATCTCCAGGACACATGCCCAAAGGCAAAGCAAGGGATGGAGGATTACTCCCCAGATTCTCAGATGACTTCAGCTTGGGATGGTTTTCTTCTTCAAGCTGTAGTTCATGAAGTTCTTGCATATGCTAAAACATGCTTTAGATGTTACATATTTGATACAGATAAAAATGTCAACTCATAGGCAGGAGCTATATTTTAATCTTTGTATATATATATTACCTTGACAATATTGTGATAGAGATTTTTTTTTTAAGTACTTAACTGATATCTGTTGATTCTACTCTCAAAAAATGTCTATAATCTGAACATTTCTTCCAAGCTCTAGCACTACCAGGACCAATCCACCATCATCTCTCTCTTGGATTATCACAGTGGTGTCTTCACTAGTTTCCCTCATTCTGCCCCTCCCACACTATATATCCTTTTAATACAGCAGCCAGAAGGATTCCTTTGAAATTCAATTCACCAATTCAATTCAATCCTTTCCCAAAATGTCAACAACATTCTTCACAGAAATTTTTTAAAAAACTCTAAAATTCATATGGAACAACAAAAGGCCCTGCATAGCTAAAGCAATCCTGAGAAAAAACAACAAGGCCGAAGGCATCACTCTACTTGACTTCAAATTATACTACATGGCTATAATAACCAAAACATCATGGTACTGGAATAAAAGACACACAGACCAATGGAACAGGATAGAGAACCCAGAAATACCACATTTACAGCCAACTCAGTTTCAGGTGCCAGGAACATACAATGGAGAAAGGGCAGTATCTTTAATAAGTGGTGTTGGGAAAACTGGGTATCCATGTGCAGAAGATGAAAATAGATCCTTATCTTTCACCATAGACAATAATCAACTCAAAATTGATTAAAGATTTAATTGTAAGACCTGAAACTACTAGAAGAAAATGTTAGGTAAACACCATAGTACATTGGTCTGGGAAAAGTTTTTTGGGGTAAAACGTCAAAAGCACAGAAAACAAAGGCAAAAATAGACAAATGGGATTAGATCTGCACAGCAAAGCAAACAAAGTGAAAAGACAATTATTCATCCTTGTTGGATATTTTCTCGATGGGAGGAAATATTTGCAAATTATCTGTCTGTCAAGGAATTTATAATGAGACTATGTAAGGAACTCAAAAAACTTAACAGCAAAAAAAAAACAAAAACAAAAACAAAACAAACAACAACAAAAACAACCAAATAATTCAATTAAAAAATGGGCAAAAGACCTGAACAGACATTTCTCAAAAGAAGGCATACAAATGACTAACAGGCATATGAAAAAAATGTTCAACATTACTAATCATCAGGGGGATGCATATCAAAGCCACAAATGAGATATCATCTCACTTCAGTTAAAATGGCTCTTGACAAAAAATAATGGATGCTGGTGAGGATGAAGAGAGAGGGGAATTTTTATACAACCTTGGCAGGAATGTAAAGTATTATGTCCATTATGGAAGACAGTATGGAGACCTCCTCAAAAAACTAAAAATAGAATTACCATGTAATCCAGCAATCCCACTGCTGGGTATATATGCAAAAGAAAGGAAATCAGTAGATCAAAGAGATACCTGTACCTTCCCAAGTTAGTTGCAGCAGTATTCACAATAACCAAGATATAGAATCAACCTAAGTGTCTCTCAACAGATAAATGGATAAAGAAAATGTGGTACATATACACAATGGAATATTATTCAACCATAAAAAGAATGAAATCTTGCCATTTGTAACAACATGGATGGAACTGGAGGACATTAAGATAAGTGAAATAAGCCAGGCACAGAAAGACAAATGTCACATATTCTTACACATATTTGGGAATTTAAAAAGTGGATTTCATGGAGGTAGAGAGTTGAATGATGATTACTGGAGGTTAGGAAGTGTAGCGAGGAGAGAGGAGATGAAGAAGAGTTGGTTAATGGGTACAAAAATACAGTTAGATAGAATAAATCCTAGTATTCAATATTCCAGTAGGGAAATTATAGTTGACAATAATTTATTGTATATTTCAAAACAGCCAGAAGAGAAGAATTGAAATGTTCTCATCACAAAGAAAAAATAAATGTTTGAGGTAATGAATATCCCAATTACACATCCAATAACACATTGTGTATATATACATATGTATCAAAATGTCACATGTACCCGCAAATATGTACAACCATTACATTTCAATATAAACTCTGATCTTTAATAAAAGATTTAGTATCAAAAATTTTAATTCAGATCATGTCACCTTTTTACTCAAAACCATTAAAAGGTTTCCCTTCTGTGCAGAATAAAAACTCATTCCTTAGGTTGACTCCAAGGTTCTACAAGATCTGACACCACTACCTTTCTGACCATCTCTTTCCCACCTTCACTCCTCAGCAGCCACGTTGACTTCCTTTCTGTTTTTCATCACACCAGCCATACACCTGCCTGGGGACTTTCACACTTGCTTGTTCCACCTCCTTGAATATTCTTCCCCCAGATATCTCAGTGCCTTGCTCCCTCACCTCTACTTTGTGAGGCCTTTCCCATTTTAAATGTATAACTCCATCTCCACCCAAAGCCTTCCTTCTTCCCTCTCGCATGCAATATGATTTCCCCATAGCACTTAGCACCACCAAGTACATTACGTATTTACTTATTTTTATTTTGAATTGCCTCCCCCTGGGAATGTAATCCCCATGAGGGCAGAGGCTTCTTTCTGTTTTGTACAAGGCTGTATCCCCAGCCTTTGGGACAGTAACTAACACTTAGTGGGACCTCAATAAATATATCTTGGGTAGATGAATAAATGGGGACTGGATGATTTACTAACAGGCTTGTAGGGGAGGGTGAGTCTCTATGAAGACTGTGTTCCTGGGTTTTGTGCCTTTGGGGAAATAAATGTTTAGTCTTGTATATTACTAGGATCTGTCATTTTCCTTGATTCTTTTTTAAAATTTTTTTTACTTCCTTTAGTATCTTCACCTTATTCCTACTAAATCTCTTGTCACCAGAAAGTGGTGAGGTGTAGAGCACCACACTGCAGATACTTCAGAGATTCTAGAGGAGCTGTCAGGGGCTTGTAATCCAGCAGCTTATTTAAGCACTTGCCCCGATTAACACCTTTGAATATTCTCAGTATGTGTATGGTTTTGTTTTGGGGGCTGGTGTTGACTTTTCTTGGGATTCTTAAGCCAAGTGGTCTCTTCTTCTCCTAAGTTATACTTGATCATAAGAATTAGCCACCCATCTCTAATATTAATGTTCCCCTTAATACAAGCACTTCTGATAATACTTTATAAATCTCAGTCTAACTATTAATACTTGAGAACTAAAAAAAATTGAAAAATACTAAATATTTATATATATATATATCCTTTCGAACATTCAGTTGTATTTAGAAAATCATGAATGTATAAAAGGGCTGATAGTTTTTTTATATTTTTAATCAAAGAAACATCTTCTAGAAGCCAAAATGTATATTTTCAGAATTCTTTTGTTTGCAAATAACGGAAACTCATTTCAAAACAGATGAAGAATAAAGTGACAAAGTGTAAGAATAAAGGTGGCTGCTGGGATGTCTGTATTCAGGGACTCAGCTGATACTGTATGATTCTCTATCTCTTCTTCATTAGACAGTTCTCTTTTATGTGGTAGGCAAGATAGATGGTGACACCCCTGACCTATAAACTGCCAACTTATCAAGCCCGGTGGAAAGAGAGAGTTTGACTAACATTCATGGTGAAAAGCTAAGGTAGAAGTGTCCTGACTCAGATTACATGCCACATGTCCATCCCTTAACCAATCTCTTTAGCTAAAGGGAGGAATATGCTGATTGGCTGGATCTGGGGTTTATGGCCACCCTTGTAATAGATAAGTAGAGTGAGCAGAGCTACCTGAACCACAGAACCACAATAGAGAGTGCTTCATATACGGGAAAGGTCTGCCCTAGCACTCAATGTAATCAATCATAAAGTATTCAGTTGATAATTATATATGATAACTATTTTTAGACAAGTTTTATGGTTCAAATCTTCAGAAAGGGAGGCTTTCAGAAGGCAGGAGGTGTGGTAAGGCCGTGTGATGGGCACACAGTGTGTATGGGATGCCTTCTCTTTGTAACAGACAATGCTCACCACGCACCAAAGTGCCAACATACTTGTTTTCTCTTTAATCTTCTAAACAGCTCTGAGAGGTAGCTATTATTATTTATTATTTTATGGTTGAGAAAGTAAATTATCCAAGATCATAAACTTGATCACACAAAAATCACAGCTCAATTTTGAACCCAGATCTAATCTGAAAACCATATGCTTTTCAACAAAGGTAATATTCTTGCTTGGAAAATGTTGGTGCTCTGACAAAAGTAGAGATTTTTATTTTGTTTGTTTTCTTTCCCCTTTTCCTTAAAAAAAATAGACATATTGCCTGTTAGAGACCATCTTTGGGAAAGTGATCCATTCCTAGGATTGAGGGGAAGGTCTGCAAGGTCATTAGCATTAGTGGGAGCAAGAAGGATTGGAAAGGCCTTCAGTGGTGATCTCAGGATGGAAGATTTCCTTTTTCTCTATGATCATAATATTAAAGAGATGGAGATTTGGTAGGATTTTTCATTTCCGTATATAACTGACAAATGTATTTTTGCCATGGATTTTATATTAATCGATTGGTATGAAAAGTGAGACCATGTTATTCACTTATGTAACAACTATTTCTGAATTTTTACTATGGGCTAAGCATAAAAATAGAACCTAATGGCATAAAATACCTAATGAAACAGTAAAGATATAAACCAGCGCTAAAGATAAGTTAAGATACAAAAGGAAAGATCAAAATTTAGCTACATCAGCAAAATCTCACACAGGCTACCTTATGTACTTTGACTGTTCTCATCCTCCTAAATTTAAAGAAAGAATGTTTTACAGCCAAGTTCAGCTCTTGTTGTTCCTCCTACAAAATTACAGTACACTATGAACAGTGTGGTTTCTGTCCAAGTGAAAACTTCCCACGATTATGCTCCTGACATTGTACTATATGAAAAAAAAAAAACCTAATTTCTGTACAGAAAACAGTATTTCAAAATTAAACCTGGAAAAGTGAATAGTTCAAAATACACACCATCTCAATTATTTGTAATAACCTTCAAAGACCCTTAGTTGGAGCCACTAAAGAGCAAAGTTATTCACTTTTAGTTATTCATTTAAAAAAATATTTATATATAAAAATCCAAAAACTCCAAAGGGAGTTTAACAGAGTTGTTCAATCCAGAAAAGACATCATCAGTATCCACAAATGTTGGTTCACAGAAACCTATAGAGTTACTTAATTCCTATAGGATTAAGTCCTAAATCTTAGAATGGCATACTTGGGTTTCTATGTTCAGGCTCCTACCCACCCTTACATCTTGCCCAAGTCACATCTTTTCCCTCCTTCAGGATCGAGAGTCCTACTTGCTATTTCCAAACGTCCTGTTGCTTTTCACCTCTGTGCCTTTATATACATTTATCTCTTTGGGCAAAATAGCTTTGTTACACTTTTAGAAATAACAAACTCTGATAATGCACCCTTCAAATGTTAATTCAAATGAAATTCCGGGTACTTTACCCAAAGGAAAAAATTTTACCTAGGTATTATCTGTTCTCCCAAAATGTTTTGCTGTTTTTTGGGGGGGAGGGGAGAAACCTCTATTACAGATCTTTTATTACATTAAATTATATTAAATTAATTACATTTAACTACATTATATTTTACTTAATTTAAGGTCATTAGACTGCAAGTTTTTCAAGAGCACTGTTTTATTTATCATTATACTCTCAACCCCTAAGGGTGCTTTGTATCAGAGTAGGTACTCACTTGATAGTTGGTTAATTAATTAATTATTTTCTTGAACATCTACTACATGCAAAATATTATTCCAGTCAGTCAAGATAAAAAGAGACATAAATACACCTTCTGAGACCAGTAAGTTTTCAATCTGTTTGCAAATGCAAGATATAGAAAATATCAATAGTAATAATGACAAAATGACACCATAAAAGTGATATAACACATACCATATGCCAAGGACCATTCTAAGTATTTATATTTAGTAACCGTCATAATAGCACCTATGAGGTAGATACAATTTTATCAGTGAGAAAACTGAGGCACAGAAAGAATAAGGAATTTGTCCAAGGTTAACAGTGAAACTGGAACAAAAACCCAAGCAGTCCGAATTTAGTTACTCTCAACCTATTTAACCTATATATTATACTATAAATGACCTAATAAAACCAAAAGTTAAGTTTAGTTAATTAAGTTAAATTAAAATGACTTTAATTAATAAAATAAATATGCATTTAATTATTAGCACCTGCAAAATATCCATCTAAAGATATTCCATAATTTTAATTTTACTTTGAATCAAGGATTATGCTTGGATTTCCCATATCCTCTCAAACACCATTAAACCTATAGAAACTGCTAACAGCTCCTTTTTAGGACTCCCCCCCAACCCGAGAGAAGGGAAAGGTATTGCTACCAACTGCCACCCACTTCTACCAGGGGAGCTCTGCTTTTTATTAAAATTGATATGTAATAACTGTAAATATTTATGGGGTACATGTTATATTTTGATGTATATTTTGTAATGATCAAATCAGGGTATTTAGGATATCCATCACCTCAAATTTAAGATATCGTTTCTTTGCGTTAGGAACATTTCAAATCTTCTCCCTGAGCTATTTTGGAATATTGTTATTGTTTTTAAATATAGACACCCTGCTGAGCTATCAAACACTAGAACTTATTCCTTCTATCTGTCATGTCTTGGGGCTCCATGCAGGGTTTTGCCCACCGATAAAGTAAAAGATACTTTGAAAACCACTGTTATATCTGACTTATCTAAGTATATGTAAGACCCAGGGCTAGCCCCAGATAAAAACAGAAAATTGAGTAGAATGTGCCTTCTGAGATCACATAGCTCCCTTCTTCTTTCTCCTTCTCCTGTTACACCAACGCCATGCACATCCACTATCAACTGCACGTGTAGATAGGCCAGCCCTTCCTTGAACTAGATAGACTCTCCCCAAAGCTTGCCTTTATTAACCATCTATGACCTGAACTTTTCAACCCATCTGTTCCCCTGCCGGATCAACACAATTTTCCAATCTGTTCTTGATCTTCTACATTTCTTCTCTACCAACACTCACTAAACCTTGGATTTGATGCTAAACACACGCTTCCTCCAGTTCAGGTCATAGTTCAGGTCTTGTTTCCCAAATCAAGGACCTCACGCTGGTGCCAGTCCAGATCACCAGCATTCAGGAGAAAATCAAATATCTACAAGGTCTTCATTGGGGCTATGACATTAGTTGATCACAGATATCTTCTGCGACTTTACATTTTATAGAGATTCTTGTGAGGTGGAATAAAAAAGAGGATTTCTGTTGGTAGTCTGAAGAACTGCTGGAAGTTTGGGCTCCAAAGGCCTACCTTCAGAACTGATTTTTCTGGCATGCCATCTCTTCCAAATTCCCATAAAAAGCAACTATAGTGTCATCCGCCTCTTCTATTTTATCAGTCTTTTTCCATTGACAGAACCTCTAACTATAGGGCTCTGTTTATCTGTGGTACTGTTCTCAACTCCAGGAATCATGAAGGATAGGCTTTAAAATAGGGCTACATAAGTTAAAATACAGCCAAGAATTAGAAAATCTAGTCAATGAGACTTTCAAACCCTTATTGAGATTAAAAGACAAAACCCTATATAAGATTAAAAGTACCAATAGGCTGACGCTGTTATCATAAGCAGCACCATATGTAGTTTTTCAAATAACCCTTACCATTGTTATATGCTCAGGGTAGACAGAATCATCAAGAATGTGTCTATTCTAATATTACTAAAATCAGGCTTGAGGCTTGTGGCTTGTGGAAACATTTCCACTGGGCTTGGTATCTGAGCAAAAGACACAAGTGCTGCTGGATGGCAGATAAGATGGCTGAATGCAAAATGACATAGGAAGGGAGAAAGCTAGAGAAGTGTCACAAAAGTAGAAGGTGAAATTACATGGCCATCAAATTCTAGGAAGTCAAATCCCGTAGACAGTCTATTATTAATACGCTAGGGATAATGACAATCTTTTTGAGCCAAGAATCTTATGGTCCCTAAGGCAACAAGATAGTCCAGTAAGGTGCAAAGACCTCTGTAAACAATCCCAATGTAATAGAATAATTCTGATGTATACTGGAGAAAGATTAATTATATATATATATATATGTATGCATATATATATATATATCTTTTAAAAAATAGAGGATAGAAGGAAACATTCTCAGTATCTACTCATACAGAGAACACAAACAACATGCTTAATACCCATTTGATTATTTAAGGAAAAATTTGAGAGTATCTTAACAGAGCTTGGGATTCAGCTACTTGGCCGTACACATCTTTTTGCAGTACTTTAAATGCAACTTCTTTGCTTCCTATTTTCCCTTCTTCTCCCCTCAACCACTTCTCCCTCCCTCCCTCCATCCCTTTCATCTGCCTTCACCAAATATTTCTTAAATTCCCACTCTCTGTTAGGAAATTGGCTGGACAGTTCATATCTTTATACACTGTTTTCCTAAAGTAGACAGCCTAGCCCACACTCCTGAAAAGCAGTGCATATAGCCAATGGTCTTAAAGTCATACAGCCTAGGACTGAATCCAGCTGTGTAGTCTTTGACAAGTTGCTTAGTCCTTCAACTGCTATACTTTCATTTGTGACCCGAGAATGATAGTTACACATCTAGCTCCTGGGTCTGCAGTAAATATTAAATGAGATAATATTTAATGTAAAGGATTTAATATCACACTTGACATATAGTAATAGTTCAATAAATCTTGGATACTATTATCATTAATGTTTTTAAGATTCATCATGGACTCTATGCGCCTATGATCTACTCTCAAAGGCTGAATTGTACCTTCTTCAGGAGTTCTAGAGCATTCTATGCATATGTGGCTGACACAGAGACACACCACAAACATCCACCTATGAGAAAGGACTTGCTTCACCATTTATAGGGAGTGTGGTCATCACACAGCCTTCAGCTGTCAGCTTCAGGGTCTGCCTCCGCTACAAAGAATGAACTGGACTTCACCCAAGGTCATGCCTTCCTAGGGTAGCCCACATCCAGCCACTGAGTAAGACAAAGATTTAAAGACCCAGGCTGATAGGGGACAGCTCTGATGGCCAATACTCTCTCCAGCAGTCCCACTGTCTTGGCCAGCGCTTTGGAAGACCTGAACCACATTTTTACTTTTCCCTCTGCCCAGTTCTGCTTCTGCCCCATCTTTTCACAGTTTAGCCCTAATAAACATCTTGTACCCCAAACTGCATCTCAGTACCTGCTCACAGAGAACCTAACCTGGGGCACACCATAGCCGGGCTCATTAGTTAGCTTACTTTTCTATCTAACTCACTGACTGAACTGAATGCTCCTTGAGGACAGGGAAAATCTTATTCAGCTCTGTATTCCCAGCACCTAGCAAGTGGTGATTAAATAGAAAATAATCAGCATTTGTTCATTGAGCAAATAAAAAACAAAGTCAGCTTGAGGAGAAAATTAAAATTAAAAAAATGTGTTCAGGAAAATTGAACCATTGTAAAAATAATTAGTATGTTTCATGTTAACTTTAAATGCTTCCTATGAATGAGGTAGCAGTTCTTTCATAAACTGCATGTACGACGTTAGAGGAAGTAAATTTTATCAGCAAACTCAATGCTGCTGTGGACAGAATCCTCTTAGCCTCTTAACAGCTGCTCTTTCTTTTTCTTTCCAGTGCTTGCTCCATGTAGGTGGAGACATCAAATAATGAACAATGTATGTACGACATCTGGTGGCTCCCAGATTACGTTACATCGACCTTGCCTGGAGTCTGAGCCACAGAGGTTGGTGATCATGTTAACCTGAAACTTTTTTTATATTGAAATCCTACACAAGGCTAGCATGGGTCAGTCTACCAGTGCTGGGAGGACAGGAGCGGTTAAATTTGCCAAAGATACCAGCTGTGATGAGCATAACAGCCCTATTTCTTAAATCCTTTGATTTGTATTATCTTTAGAATTAATAATCATTCATCCAATTAAATGCTCTTGGTCTGGGCCTCTAGCCAATTCTATGTCAGAGAAGGTGATAAGACCTGTTAGCTATAAGCCTTAAATTAACCAGCATCAGACCCAAAGGAAGCACGTTTCCCAAATGAGCCACCTCCCTTCTATTTCCATACCTAGAAAATATCTTCATTACGTTTCTGCTGTTATGGTCTGCAGAACAGATGTACGTGCTACAGTTACAAGCATAAAGCTTAAGATCCACAGTACTTTTTCAACTATTGGAGAATTAAACCTAGACATTTTTTAATATTTATGCAAATATTATATGGCCTAATATAAACTTATGCAAACATAAACATCTAGAGGTAGAAAGTGTAAAATAAAAATAATAGAAGAATTTTGTATGTTGATGATGATATCATTGTAACAGCATATTGTGAGTCAATTTAAAAATACTCTGGGAAAAGGAAAAGGAAGGTCAAACTTGTTATTTAACAGGTAGCAGATGAAAGGTGAAATTATCTTGATTTATATTATTTGGAAAATTGACTTTATTGTACCCTAATTTTACATGTATATTTATATAGATTTTTGTTGAAAAATAATGAAAACATATGGAGATGTAAATCATACATCAGGAAAACTAGGAGAATAAAAATCAAATCAAATTTAGGAAATATTAGTTAAGTATCTGCAATTTCTTCAGGATGCAGTCAAATCCACTGAAGCTAGGTTAATGTTTGGTGTAGTTCACATGGATTTGAGCATATACTACTTTGTAATGGGCTAAACTGTGGACCTTCCTGTGAACTACAAATCCTCAAGAATAAGAACTGATGAAAAAGGTCAGCAAAATTAAATCACCATGGAAATCCAGGCAGTTTTACACTCTTCACTTTCAAAGTTGACAAGTGTCATTGGGTTGAGGTCAACATTGGTATTCACATAAGAATGTCTTTACATTCCTCATAACTAAAGTCCAAGAAACATTTCTAGAATATGTTATTAATGGAAACATCAACATAGCTTCAGTCTTTTGAATTTTCTTCTATTATTAATAAATATGGGAACAATTTTCCAACAATGATACTAGAAATTATTTCTTTACTAGTTTTCATCTAAGCATATGAACTGTCTAAATTAGAATTACCAGAATTTATTAAATATGGTTCATAGAAAAGCCAGGAGATTTTCTGGACCAAGTTGCCTCACAGCTTATTTTATTCTACTTGATTTACAGTGACTTGTGTATACTCTCATGACTATAGAGTTTGCCACAAGAGTTTGATTAGTCAAGAAGTATATGAGACAATATTTGTTCTTACTGTCTGTTAGAGAACATGCTATAAATTCATTGATTAGTTAACTCATCCAGATATGGGTTTATACATGTTGGTTATTATTTCTCTTTTTATTTCTCATGCTTATTATATTATCATGCTTATTTATTTATTGCTCTTATTGAACTTCAAATTTAAAATCTTTCTCAAAAGTGACCATCATTACTTCCTCTCATAGGTAATCATCTGTATAACTGAAGTAGGCTGAATTTACATTTGACTCTTAAATGCCAGAATTGTATCTTAATTTAAAAAACTGTACTAAGTAAAAGTACAGAAATTTAAAGATAGCTGACTGATGACCTTATGAAAATAAAACTCTATTTCTAAGTTTACCTTAGAACTTCTGAAAATTCAGAATCAAAAAGAAAATATATGTGGACACAATTATTTTTTATTTTATATGTCTTTCTTTTTATGTTTTAATTATAAATATGTAAGGTATACAACATGATGTTATGATATACATGGTGAAATGATTACTACAGTCAAGAAATTTCTATCCATCACCTTCCATAGTTACCTTTATATGGTGGGATAGTGGTAAGAGCACTTGAAATCTACTGTATTGGCAAATTTTTGGCAAATTTTCAGTATATAATATAATATTAATCCCTATAGTCTTCATGATGTACATTAGATGTCTAGAGTTATTTCTGCAAGTTTGGACCCATTTACCAACATCTCCCCATTTTCTCTCCCTTCCCCCTGCTTTGGTAACCACCATTTTACTCTCCATTTCTATATATTTCACTATTTTTTAAATAGATTTCACATATATGTAAGATAATGCAGTATTTTTCTTTTCTTGTCTGGCTTATTTAACTTACATGATGTCCTCCAGATTCATCCATCACATTGCAAATAGCAGGATTTCCTTTTTACAGGTTGAATAATATTCCATTGTGTATTATGTGTGTGTATCTGTGTGTGTATGTAAATATGTGTGTGTGTGTATCAGTTAATGGACATTTAGGCTGTTTGCATGTCTTGGCTATTGTGAATAATGCTGCAATGAACACGGAAGTGCAGATATCTCCATGAGGTGCTTTGAATATATTTCCAGAAGAGGGATTGCCAAGTCATAATGTAGTTCTATTTTTAACTGGGGAACAGTTGAGGAACCTTCACACTGTTCTCCATAATGGCTCACCAATGTACATTCTGACCAATAGTGTACAAGTGTCTTCTTTCTCTTCACCCTCACCAACACTTATCTCTTGCCTATTTGACAATAGCCATCCTAATAGAGGTGGGGTATTATCTCATTGCAGTTTTGATTGGCATTTCCCTCATGATTAGTGATGATGAATACCTTTGCATATATTTTTGGCCACTTTTATGTCATCTTTGGAAAAATGTCCATTCGGATATTTTGCCCATTTTTTAATCAGGTTATTTATTTATTTTTGCTATTGAATAGTTTGAGTGCCTTATTTACTCTGAATATTAACCCCTTATCAAATATGTGGTTTGCAAGTATTTTCTCCAAATCCACAGACTGCTTTCTCATTTTGTTGATTGTGTGCTTTGCTATGCAGAAGCTTTGGAGTTTGATATAGTTCTAATTGTTTATTTTTGCTCTTGTTGCCTGAGTTTTCAATGTCATATTCAAAAAAATATTATTGCCAAGACAATATCAAAAGTTTTTCCCCTATCTTTTCTTGTAGGAGTTTTATGGTTTCAGGTCTTATATGTTTAGATCTTTAATCAATTTCGAGTTGATTTTTGTGCATGGTGTAAGATAAAGGTCTAGTTTCGTTCTTTTGTATGTGGATACCCAGTTTCCCCAACACCATCTATTGAAGCACTATCCTTTCCCCACTGTGTACTCTTGGTGGTCTTGTGGAAAATTAGTTGATTGTATATGCTTATGTTTACTTCTGGGTTCTCTCTTCTGTTCCACTGGTCTATATGTCTGTTTTTATGCTAGCATCCTACTGTTTTGATTACTATAGCTTTGTAATATAATTTTAAATCAGGAAATGTGATACCTCCAAATTTGTTTTTCTTTCTAAAAATTGTTTTGCCTATATGATGTCTCTTATGGTTCTATATGAATTTTCAGACTGCTTTTCTCTTTCTGTGAAAAATGTCATTGAAATTTTGATAAGAATTGTGTCTAATCTATATATCACTTTGGGCAGTATGAACACTTTAATAGTATTAATTCTTCCAATCTACAAACACTGGATATGGTTCTTTTTATTTGTGTCTTCAATTTCCTTTATCAGTGTTATATAGTTTTTATTGTACAGATCTTCTACTTCCTTGGTTAAATTTATTCCTAAGTATTTTATTCTTTTTAATACTATCATGAATGTGATTATTTTCTTAAAGAACACAATTATTTTTAAAATAATACACACAAAAAACCTTATTTTTAATAAATTATCATTTTATTATAGAAAATATCCAGCATAGGAAATTATCAATGGATAGAGATTATGGCTATGTAAGAGAGGAGCAAGGACCTAAGCAGAGAATTCAGTTTATGGGAGAGTCTAGGGCCAAGTGAGAACTGGCCATAGACCAGAAAACTGTAACTACACCCATAGGGCTTGGCTCCTCTTGTCAACCCTAGGTCTCCACCTGAGGTTATTTTCCATTTGTGAAACCACGTGATCTTAGGCAAGTTCTTAAGTATTTCTGTGCCTCCATTTCATCCTCTGTAAAATAGGGGTATAAAGTAACCAATGTGTTGGGAGTATTAACTATGTCAATTCTCATAAGACACTTAAGACTTTGGCCCATAATTGGCACATGATAAATGTTAACTGTTATCATTATGAAAAGATCAAATTATAATAAGATTATAATAAGATCAAATTTTGAAAAAGAGTCGGGAAAAGTAAGGAATCAGAGAATACTTTCAGATTATTATGAGGTTAAACAAGATAAAAATTTGATAGGTCAAAGGCATAGAGATAAATTTTCTTTGAAATTAGGGAAAAAAGAATGTCATTTTGGGGATTAAGTAACATGTATAAATCCTTATTTTACTGCTTGCCAAATAAATCAACAAATACTATCATTAATGGTATTAATATTAACAGTAGTATTAAATTTTATAGGGCTAAAGCTTAGAACAAAAGTACTGAAGACTTGGGCTTGAAAAAACAAGTAGAAGTTTTGCTCAGAAAAATGCCAACTCCCCCTTCTGGCCTTTTGATGCAGACTGAGGGAAAATGTTTATCATCCATGTTAGGCTTGCTCAGGGTGGGAACCTGGAAAGTATGTCTAGGACGCAATGTGGTTAATGGAAAACTTAGATAGTGATCATAAGGCCTGTGGAACAATAGCCACAGGAGTCTGGAGGGTCCAGAGGTTGTAAATCTAACTCTGACCATGGACGGTTGTGGCGACACTGGCAGGAACCGGTAAGAAGGGAACTTGCATTCTTTATCCCTCCTGATAAAGACGAAGCCATCCCTCCCTCTGCAGGATGTGATCAACACAGGGGTCCCAGAAAGTGGTTGTTTGAAAAGAATTTATTACAGAGGATGTTCTGACTCCGTTGCTCACTCCCCCTGGAAAAATCCTCCATAAAACCCACAAGGTCTCTCATGGACACTCTTTTCAGCCTTCACCCATCTGCACCCAGATGCTCAAATAAATGGTATTTTGCCACACCTTGGGCTTCCTGGGTCTCCCTCTCAGCTCCAGACCTAACAATCCACTAGAGAGGTTTGCAAAAGAAATGTCCAGATTTATATTCTTTCATCAAAAGAGAAAGAAAGTGTTTGAAGAAATTAGTGAGGAAAGAGATTGTTCACAATGGAATATAGATATCAAAGAATGTATAGAAAATGGCAAAATGTCACACTCATGGGAGAGGTAAAAAATATCAGGAGTAAGGAAGAACAGAGCACTAATAAAGAATGGCAAATAAGATGAGGAGAAGTTTGGAGACAGAAAATAAGAGGAATCTACAGAACTACATCATCACAAATGTCCTAAATTTAGTGCAAATTATATTGGTTCTGGAACTGACTGAGCTTTCCAGTTACTGTCTGGGTTAGTCTCAGGCATAGTTGATGTTCAGGAAGGGAGTAACCAACTGCATTAAATGCATATGACTGGTTAACGTGGCAGCAAGAATGCTATGTGCTCCCTAAACCCCATTTTCCTAGCCTCCTGCCTGCACAGCTAGATCCAATTCCCATCATGCTTAGCAGTTAGATGGGGCCATGAGAGTGAATTATGCCCAATGGAATGTAGCAGCTATGTTGTGCATCACTTCTAGCACTAGGTCCTTTTAAAAAGTAAAACTTACTCCATTTTTTCTCTTTTTTCTTTTCCCTCATCTGCCAGCTGTATGCAAAGAATCCAGGGGATGACTCTGAGGCTCTGGGAGTGACACAACCATTGTATGGAAAGGGCCTTGAGGCAGAGGCAGACAATGGTCGGGGGAACAGTTCTCACCCTACGCCAACCTTCATCTGATGGTAGCATAGCAAAACATAAACTTTCATTGTGCTAAGACATTCGGATTTCATAAATATCAGTAAGCCTACTCAGATGAGAACTGTCAGTTAATTTTCAGGTTTGGCAGAGTGCACGTAATTGATAACCTTGAGCTCAGTTTCTGGTGGAATAATAGGAATGAAAGTATGATTGCAAAGCATTCAAGAGACAAAGTCAGGAGAGAATGTAGAAATACAATTGTTTGAGTTTTCCTATGAAAGCAGAAAAAGGTTTTGTTTGTGTACATATCAGTGGGCAATTGATATGTATAATAAGAGGTTTGCAGAGTAATGCTCCCCCAAAAATTGACACCTTAATCCCTGGAGCCTGTGAATACATTATGTTACTTGGCAACAGGGAATTAAGGTTGCAAGTGGAATAGATTGCTAATCAGCTGACCTTAAAATAAGGAGATTCTCCAGGTGAGCCCAGTGTAAGCGCGTGAATTTTAAATGGACAAGAAGAAGGCAGAGCTGCTGCTGGCTTTGAAGATGGAAGGGAAAGATCGAATTGGGAAAGGTAAGGAACTATATTCTCCCCTCGAGCCTTCAAAAGGAACACAGTCCTGCCAACATCTTGATTTTAGCCCAGTGAGACTCCTTTTGGACTTCTGACCTTCAGAACTGTAAGGTAATAAATTTGTGTTGTTTTAAACTACCAGGTTTGTGGCAATTTGCTGTAGCACCAATAGAAAGCTAATATGGAGAGAAAGCTCACTGTTACAAAAATAACCAAAAATGGCATGTCTAAGAATATACTTTGTAAAGAATATAGTTGCTCATATATGGAGAAAATTATAAAATCTTACTGCAAGTTATAAAAGGAAATCCAAATAATTAAAGAAGCATAATATGCTTCCAAATAGGAAGGCCAAATACTATGTAAGTTCAATGTTCTCAAACTTATGTACAAATTTAATGCAATAGTCCTCATCTTCTTTAAGGCCCAATATATTAATGTTAGTGAGGAATATTAAATCCAGCTTGAGACTTTTTTTTTTAAGTAATTTTGGCTTGGAAGGGTAAGTGAAGCTACAAAACATTGAAAATTTGGGTGTTCTCTGCCTCTCATCTCTGTTTCTCTCTTCAAGTTAATTTCATTACTTTCTACTTTAGACTGATTTCTTCACAACCTGGGGGTTGTTGGGGTGGGGGGATGGCTTTCTACAATATTCAGCCAATAGGCAGATTGGCCCAGTCTGGGTCACATAACTGTCCCTGAGCTAGACTGTGTGGTCAGAAAAATGTGTATCATAATTGGCTCAGTCTGGGACACATGCTAGTCCCGTAGCCCGAGGACATAGGTCTGTTACCAGTAGAAGCAGAGACACAGATAAACAGAAATAGGTACTCAACATAATAACTTCTAAGAATCTATTCTAGGAAAACAAAGATGCAGAAAAAATAGTTATGCACATGTTTTCATCATTGTATTTATAAAAGTTAAGGAAACAATTTAATATTCAACAATAAGAAACAGTAAATTAAATTATGGCCTATCCACATGATGAAATACTTTGTAGTCATTAAAAATATTTTCCGTGAGATTTCAGGACTGATTGATAGAATTCAAAATCCATGGGAAAATACTCATAGAGTCAGTTAGCAAAAATGAAATACAAAAGGATGTACAATATGGTTTAATGTTACAAAAAGGGATATATTTATCTCATCAAAATCTTAATATCTAGATAATGAGATTAATTTTTTCTTTAACCTTTTTTGTATTTTAAAATAAGTAGCATAAAGTGGTAAATAATTTATATAGTTTATGAATCTACATCTAAAACCGTTTTAGTAAACAGTATAAATATTCAACTAGTGTAGACATCTCTTGCTACTAGTGCCCAGGGCTCTAGTCCAGTGGTTCTTAAGCTTGACTGTGCATCACAATCACCTGGAGGGCTTGTTACAACGTAGATTGCAGCGCCTCTATCCACAGAATCTCTGATTCATTAGGACTGTGGTGGAAACTGACAAATTGCAACCCTAGTGCATTCCTACACAATACTAATTAATGATAGTAGTCTGGGGATCACAGTTTGAAAGCTACTACTCTAATCCTGTCTGACCAAATAAAATGTTTCCAACATCCTTCTCAGATGCACCTCTCAGCCTTCACTCCAAGCATAAGTGCCTCCACCAAGCTTCTCACCTGCCTAAATCCTCCCTGTTTAAGAATCAGCTGAAGCATCACCTCTCCTAATGTGGATCAGGTGACTTTCCCATCTGCTCTCAAAGCATCTTGTGCTGACCTCTGCCTGTCTCTCCAGGGGTCTACAAGCCAGTATCGTTCCTGGCCTAGCTTTGAGTGGATGAATGAACCAATTATCTTTCTTGATCTACAATTATGTATAAACTATCTGCAATTTGACCTACCAACCTATTAAGGTGGTAGTTGTCATTCGGTCAAATTGTACGTATCAGTAAACAGGTTCACAGAGATTAATTTACTTCTTCAGTGTCAACCAGATAGACAATGGCAGGGTCAGGTTCTCAACTCCAGTTTTCCTGATTGCAAGTCTTATCTTTTCTGTATTATCCCATCCCATTCTCTGATGATGGATGTTACTCATATGAAACTTCTCAGTCACTATCCACTACTGTGAGATCAACTTGGTTCAAAAACAGTGGATCTGAAGCCTGCATCCTTGCAGAGAGCCACCATTATCAGGAAAGTAGAACACAAGGGAAATTATTCTTATTTAAAAACAAAACAAAAACACTTGCCTCTGTTCAGTTAAATTGGGTTTTTTGTAACAGCTTTATTGAAATATAAATCACATATCACAATTCATCTATTAAAAGTGTACAATTCCAATTTTTTAGTAACTCAGAATAGTGCAACTATCCCCACAATCAATTTTAGAACATTTTCATCACTCCCCAAAGAAAACCCATGCCCTTTAGCTTTCATCCTCCAACCTCTCCCCAGCAGTCCTAGACAACCGCTAATATCTCTCTCTAGATTTGCCTGTTCTAAACATCTCATTGAAGTGGAGTCATGAACCATGGTCTTTTGAGACTGGCTTTTTTCAGTTAACCAAATCTTTTCAAGGTTCATCCATGTTGTAGCATTCACCAATAATTCATTTCTTCTTATTTCATTATGTGATATACCATATTATTCATTTATCAGGTGATGCACACTTACGTTGTTTCCACTTTTTGGCTATTCTGATGCATGCTGCTATTAATATTTGCATATAAGTTTTTTGTGTGGGAGTACATTTTCATTTCTTCTTGAGTTATATACCTGAGTCCAATCACTGGGTCGTATGATAATTCCCTGTTTAACCTTTTCAGGAACTGCCAGACTGATTTCCAAGGTAGCTGCATCTTTTTTTTTTTTGAGACAGAGTCTCGCTGTGTTGCCCCAGCTAGAGTGAGTGCCGTGGCGTCAGCCTAGCTCACAGCAACCTCAAACTCCTGGGCTTGAGTGATCCTACTGCCTCAGCCTCCCGAGTAGCTGGGACTACAGGCATGCGCCACCATGCCCAGCTAATTTTTTCTATATATTTTAGTTGGCCAGATAATTTCTTTCTATTTTTAGTAGAGATGGGGTCTCGCTCTTGCTGAGGCTGGTCTCGAACTCCTGACCTCGAGCAATCCACCTGCCTCAGCCTCCCAGAGTGCTAGGATTACAGGCGTGAGCCACCACGCCTGGCCTATCATTTTAAATTAGTTTTGTAAATGATGAATTCGTTTAACTAGTACATTTTATTTGTCTTGTGAAAAACAAAGTTTAACCAAAATATTCATGTTTTGTTTAATTATTTACTGTCAGATGAATACAACTAATAGTCTTCTTTCTGGGTCTAAAAGAGGACTTCTGAAGCATTCTCACTCTCCTTGCTTGTCCATTCTATGTCCTCTGGTCCATCTGTCACCTGTAGCTAATTTGTCATTTCACTCATTGCCTATCACCTAGACGGACCATTTCTGGAAGCCTGGAGTAAGGCCTAATTGAGCAATGATCTGAGCTTTCATGCAATGAAATGGAAAAACCTTGGAGAAACATGCAAGTTTACTCAACCAGCAGATGATGTTTGGTCCTGATTTTTTTTTTTTCCACCAGTAATCAGTTTTGACCTCTTGATATATTTCTGCTGAATTCATGGAAAGTATAACGCCATTAGAATACTAATGAAGGTATCTGTTTCTCATTTCAAAAATATTTATCTATGATCCCATATAGGTTCTCTTATTCTTGTTTCAGTTAGGCTTTTCCATAATCAGAGTTAGGTCTCTTCTTAAGAGAGAGAATCTAACTTGAAAAATGCTTCAAATTAGAAAAAAAGTGTGTGGGAGTGGGGTGGGGAATAGCAGCCTATAAACCTATTGCATTGAGACTAAGTTTACAATAATTCTGAAGATGAAAGGAATAAGCCATTGAAGTTATGATTCCGAATTAATAAAGCGATGGAGATACTCTGTAGGATTTTATTTCTCAAACAAAATAAACACCCTATATTTCAGAGCCCAGGCTTTGGAGTCACATAACTTTGGCTGGAGTCCTAGCTCTGCAGCCTCCAAGGTAGGTGACCTCAGGCATGTAATGAAATCTCTCTAATGTAGTTCCTTCGTTGGTAAAATTAGAGTATGAATAAGATTAATATCCTCATTTAAAACTTCTGGAAGAATTAAACCAAAGCTTATTGCCTTTGGTACTGGAAGAGAGCAAATATTCAAGAGGTGCTAATTATTTTTGTATTACTACCACTAAAAAGATGAAATAGTTTTCTCTGAAAGAAATGGTTTCTTGTGAAAGAGTTGTACCAAATATTAACTGATAAACTCTGGAACTGTCAAACAGTGAAGATGACAATTCCATAAGAAAAAAATAGCAAGGGATGTTTTGCCTCCAACCAACTCCTCAAGAACCACAGCAGTTTGGGAGTTGGTTTTGGTACAGTCTCCCTTCGATAAACTCCTCGGCTTTCAAGCACTCATTGTCTTCTCCTGGGCTATTGTAGCAATTTTATAGCAGATCTCCTTTCCAATTCTCCCTTTCTTCACTCAAAGTGTACCACATCAATTTTCAAATAGTTTTTCACAAATAATCCCTCCCCCTTTAATCTGTTTCTCTCTTCCTTTTCAACACAAATTGCTGTCTTCATTATCAGCACTGAGCAAGCAAGGCACTGCACACTGGTTCATGTCTTTCTTGCTTAATCACACCTATTTTTTTCTTTTACCAGTTCTACCTCTTTTTCCCCTTTTTATTCTGAAAACTTTATTCAGAAAAGTTGCTAGAATAGCATAATGAATACTCAAATACCTTCACTTAGATTCATCAATTGGTAATAATTTGCCACATTTGCCTAATTTTATGGTGTTTTTTATGGTGTTGAGTTAAACACAAACATCTTGATAGTTTACCCTAAATACTTCAGCATTTATCTCCTAAGAAAAATTATCATACTTGGGAAATTTAACATTGTATGCTTGTGTTATCTAATACATAATCCGTATTTAAACTCCACAAAGAGTGGGTTATTGAAGTTGTTTACAGAATGTCTCTTTTATTCCCAATCTAAGTTAATGGAATCGCTATCCAATCATGGATAGCAAGTTTTCAAACTTTGTAAAATGTGTCTTTAAACATTTTTGTCCACAAGCCCCTGTTTTGAAACATTTAATTCCAAAATTATATTAATAATTAGTGCATTTTAAATAAAATCTCAGCATAAAACTAACATTTGTTTTGAGCCCCATCAGGAGAAAAGGTTAAAGAAATATAAAGTGAAGAGACATATTTGGATGAATATTTGTTAATCTCAGGAAAACTAATCTAATTACTCTTGAAATTAAATAACACAAATGTGGTAGAAGTATTATATAAAATGAACAAAGCCAGAGGATGCAGAAGGAGTTAATGGGGAGGGAGAGGTCATATCTCCACCAATCTTGTGATTCTTATTTTCTGTTGCTAAATGTAAAGAGAAAATAAGCCCCAGGATGGGATATCGTTTTCTTTGCATTGTGATTATTGGGTACAAATTACAGGGTGAAATGAGTCTGAACAATATCTTTATAATCAGTAACTGAGTGTGTCATTGCAACAAAGGAGGGTAATACTCTGGGTTGGATGAACTTCAATTGTGATAAATTAAGTAAATGAAGATCATATACCTGAAAAATTTTTAACTGGATCAAATTATATCTGGAAAAATGGATGAGAGGACAGAAACATGATTGTAGCAATGTATTAGTATAGTAGCAAAAATAATTGTTATAATGTTTGAGTTACTTCCACAAAATCATGAACACTTCCAATTTGAAGCTAATTTGATTATTGTTTCTTTTAAAAACAAATTTTAGAGACTTAATAGAATTAAGATGGTATATGTAATAGTACATTCTTCAAAATTACTGCATTGATACAATCATTTTAAAACAATTGCTGCCCACAGATAGTTCAAATATGTAGAGATGTCATCAAAGAAATCAAGTATCTTTTGCTCAATATTGACAATAGTGACTGCTTCTATTTACTTTGCAAAGTTGCCTCTTCATATAGCTTTTATGAAATGATTTTTTTCTTATGTCAACTTTTGTGAAGTTTAAATGGACTTTAAAGATATGCTGTTTTCTATTAAATAACATATTGGTAAACTTCCCACTATTTTATCTCAGTTCTATAAAACGGAAAAATAAACTAAAAATACTTTAAAGGCATATTCCTGCTTGAATATAATACCCCCATTTGTGGGAGAAAATGTTGGAAAGATGGGAAAGCCTAAATTAGATGTAAAAGACAGACTGAGATATATGGATAAGAAGAATTTGTTCATTCAACTACCATTGTTAATAGAAAACGTAATTGATTATCCAAGCTAAGGCACTTTAGAGTGAAATTGGTTATTAATAATTTTGCTGGGACAACAAGTATAAAATTTGGCCTTTCCCAGGCAAACTGGGTCACATACTCACCCTAATTATTAAGCGTCTATTAACATGCCAAGCATAGGGATTTTTAACAGCAAAAGGGTAATAATTGCTGCCTTCAGGGATCCCTCAGTCTAACAAGGGAAATAAGTAAATCAGTCCTGCAAATAGACCACAGGAAGGCACTAGCTTTCCAGCCAGCTGCTCTCTCTAACTCCTTTCTCACCCCGTTACCTCAGGGATTAGCACACTCTTGTGGCTCTCCTTTGTGCCCTGTCTCCGTTTGTGACAGTACAGACTCTGTACATTTAAGTAGGAGCACATGAATGCTCTTTCTGTCAGAATTGCTTATGCCCCAGAAACATTTGATCCAGTTTTGAGTGTTTGCTCCCTCTGAGGATTTGTGATATAAACAGCATTGATCTTGAATCTCTACAATGGTACTTCCAAGTAGATAATTTTTTCATTGTTTACAATAAGCTGGGCACTGTTCTATATATTGGCCTCTTTATATATAATATATTGCCTCATGCAATCTTCAAAGCAACTCTATAACATTGATCCTATCATTATTCCCAATGAACAGGTAATAAAACAGTGTAATCAGTTCTGACGATTCAAATCCAGAAATGTGGCTCCAAACCTGGTACTCATAACCAGTACACTTTAGTGGATTTAGCAGGCTTAACTTGGAATCAACATTTATGAATTAAAAATCCTTACTATCAGTGCAATTGTAATATAAATGCATTACTAGTCTCTCACATAGCTAAATCTGCTTCACTTATAGTTAATTATCTTCCCCAAAAGTATGCTTAAAAATGAAGGTGTCTAAAATTGCTTGGAGAATACATTATTCTTTCACAAGATAAATATATACTAATGTTAAGAAAAGCCAGAGTCTTTATTTTAAGAGTCAGAGAACAAAAGCTATTTAAGCTACAAAACATACAGGAAATCCAGTCTTTTATCCAACCATGCAATCAGTTGCATGATCCAAATATCCATCATTCCAAATATACCTCTCAAAAGACCAAATGAAGATGACTGGTTCAATCAAAATCCTCCAATAGGGAAGTTCTTTAACATTGTGGATCACATAAAGGTGCCTGGCTTATATCTATATTTTGAGTAAGTTTGTTTAACTTATATTTCAATTCTTCAACTCTAAGTAGATGGAAGTACTAGAATAATATAAGATACCACAAGAATATGAAGAGGGTTCTTCTTGCTTACCATCTGTGTGAGGTAGAAGCGTATTCTGTCAGACTATTTGAGGTCCTCTGTAGAACTGGGTTTGGTGTGATTGTTACATGTTTGCTGGCAGAGTTCTCTTGCCTCCGACCTGAATTGTTGAAAAGCATTCTAAATGGTATTTGTTCACTTTACTGCTTCTATACATATAGATAAGACCACGAGCTACCTCCACCAGTTTCTTAAGGAGGCAATATAAGGCAGTAAACTTAAAATAAAAACTGAGTTCAGTTGCTGTCTTGCTCCTGTAACTTAATAGCCATTATTGAGGAAAACACTTGACAGTTTATGCCCTGGTTTCCTAAACTATAAAATGAGATTATGATTTCTGACCTATTTAAAATTGTTCAAAATAGCACAATGTATACAAAAATACTTTGTAAATTATAAAACTCTGTATAAATATGTGTCCACATTAACATGAAATACAGGTACCTGGGCAGTATGAAGTTCAGAATTTTTTGTCTCTGATATTAGCATTTTTTCCTTACTGCATTTGACTTCTTATGACTGAACCTATTTGAATTCTGAGGTCATTCTTCACATTATTCTTTCTGCACTACCCTGTGTTCATTGGGCTGTGTGAAAAGCTGGTAGCTGTCCATACTTATATATAAAATAATATATTCTATTCAGTAATAAAGATAATTACATCCCTTAGTTTGTGCTGTTGATGAGCATTCTTTGGATACTGAAATCCTTGATTATAAAGCATAACACCAGTAATTTGGTTGTATCCCCAGCTAATACTCCTTTATTCAGATTACATCAAAATTCTTAGAATTGCAGTAGGCTTACACACGTTTCACTGGGACTACGTAGGGAACATGATTTTGCATGGTCAAGTGACCCATGAGAAAATTAAAATTCATTGAGGGTCACATAAATGAAAGCAGCTTAGTCATAGATGGCTGATAAAAATATTAACTATTATAAAATCTGATTGAAGAAATAAGTGCAAAGACTGTAAAACTGTTTATTGAACAGAATATTGCTCCTTTTATAAATTTTTCTTTGGAAATAATTTCAAAGTTGAAAATATGGAAGAAAGATGCAGGAAATGGCTATATTTGCTTTACCCAGATTTACCAGTTTTTAATATACTTGCCATTTTATTATTGTAGCTCTGATTATCTTTGTATCTATCTACACACATGTATGAACACAACATGGTATTTTGGTATTTTCTGAACCATTTGAGAATATGCTGCATATTTCATGCCACTTTAACCCTTAATACTTCAGTGTAAATTTCTCAAGAACAAGGATAATCTCTTATGTAATTATAATAATCAAATTCAGAAAACTTGATACAGTACTGTTATCAAGCCTACAGTCCACATTCCAATTTTGTAAAGGGTCTTAATGTCATTTATAATTTTTTCCTCCCTCCAATACAGGTTCCAGTCTAGAATCACATATTACACTTGTCATTTCTCCTTAAGTCTCTTTTTATCTGAAAAGTTCTCAACTTTTATCTTTCATGATATAATTTTTAATAGTACGTATCAACTATTTTATAAAAATGATACTCAGTTTTAATTTGGTAGTTTCTTGTGATTATATTCACATTGTGCCTCTCCAGCCTGAATATTACAAGCACAATATTGCTGCCTTCTTTGTTATTTCATCTAGAGGCACCATGACCCCCAGTAGTCCCTCACCCCTAATGTCAAGCTTGAGATATCTGGTTTTGTCATGATGTAGTTAGGGAAATCACTTGTACCTACAAAATACTGTGTGGAGACATTTTAAGGACCATGTAAATATCCTGCTTCTTATCAGACAACCCACTATATACCCTCTCTCCCAAAATTTATGATTTGTTGTTACCTATTGATAATTCTTTTTGTTCTTAAGTTATTGCTCTGTTGCCCAGGCTGGAGTGCAATGGTGAGATCATAGCTCACTGGCTGCAAACTCCTGGGCTTAAGTAATACTCCTGCCTCAGCCTTCTGAGTAGATAATTCTTGCCTTAATCAAATTACTGTCACATTTGAAAAATGATTTTTTTCCATTTCTATAACTCCCTGCTTATGTATTTGTATGTATATATCTATATTGAATTTTTAAATGTTTTCATGTGAGAAAATTTTAATAGGGAAGTTTCTCCAATTTATGTTTAATGATTTCACTGCTATATATTTGAACTCAAATAATTACTATTTTTTATTTTCTGTGTTTTTCTCTACTGGATGTATCTGTACTTTTTAAAAAATTTTCTATTCCCTACCAGGTGAAAACAAGAAAGCATTTTGGGTTTGTTTTTTCTAAATTTTCTTTAATTTCAAAATATTAAGGGGGTACAAATGTTTTTGTTACATGGCTACCTTTTACAATGCTTATGACGGGGGTTTTAGTATGCCCATCTCCCAAATAGTGTTTATTGTACCCAATGGGCAGGTTTTAACCCCTCCTCTCCCTTCCCCTCCTTCCCACTTCTTGATTTCCTATGACCTTTGTATCTCTTTGTGCCTGTGTGTGCCCCTCGATCAGCTCCCAATTAGAGAGTACATGTGGTATTTGTTTTTTCATTCCTGAGATACTTCACTTAGGATAATGATCTCCAATTCCATCCAAGTTGCTGAAAAAGATACTTCATTTTTATGGCTGAGTAGTACTCCATGGCATATATATGTACCACATTTTGTTAATTTACTCACAAATTGATAGGCATTTAGGTTGATTCCACATCTTTGCAATTGTGAATGGTGCTTCGATAAACATTTACATGCAGGTGTCTTTTTAATAAAATTACTTCTTTTCCTTTTGGTAAATACCCAGTAGTGGGATTGCTGGATCAAATGGTAGGTCTACTTTTAGTTCTTTGAGGTATCTCCATATTGCTTTCCATAGGTGTTGTACTAATTTGCAGTGCCACATCAGTGTATGAGTGTTCCTATCTCTCCGCATCCGTGCCAACATTTCTTGTTTTGGGACTTTTTGATAAAAGTCATTCTCCCCAGAGCTAAGTGATACCTCATTGTAACCAGGTGTCGTGGTGTGAGCCTGTAGTCCTAGCTACTTGGGAGGCTGAGGAAGGATTGCTTGAGCTCAGGAGTTTGAAGTCGCAGTGAGCTACAATGATGCCACTACACTCTATCCAGAGCAACAGAGACTCTGTCTCAAAAAAAGAAGTCATAAATAACTCATCTTGAGACATATGATACTGACGCCAATATTCTCTATGAATAGTGGTTCTCAAATGTTAGTGTGCATTGAGAATACCTGAAGAGCTTGTTGCACCACAGATTGGAGTCCCACTCCCAGAATTTCTGATTCAGTGTATGTTCAATAGAAAAGAATTTGCATTTTGATCAAGTTCTCAAATGATGCAGACAAGGCTGTTACAGGGACCACACTCTGAGAGCCACTATTCTATATAATTACTCTGCTCCCTGAATATTTTGAAAATCTGTCCAAGGAGATCTAATCACTTACACTTTTCATTCCTTATGGATTTTTAAGGAAGAGAGAATCGCCCTATACCATGATTATCTTCTGGCTACTTTGATTACAGGTCACAGGTCTCTACACCATTAGTTACTACTAGTAATGATTAAATGTTAATAGACAATATTTTTGGAGGCTTAATTTATTAAACCATTTTGTAATAATCTCATTATACTCCATCAGATGGATAATATTATCATCCCCACTTTCCAGATTCAGTGGCACAATAGTCAGTAAAGCCAAGATTCACACAGAAGTCTGCCTGGCCACAGATGAGGTTTTATGCCCTTCCTGCCATTTCCTTTTAGATAATAACTTTGTGAAAGGCAAAGATACATTATTGTGTCCATGGCACAATTTAATTCACCAAGAATAATTAATAAGTTGATACATTTCCAGAAGATAATCTTTGCAATTTCTCCAAAGTAATTATTTTGTTACTACATCTCCTTTCTTTAACAAATAGTCTGTCTCCTTTTTCACTAATGCTCTGTTTCATCATTAATATACATTGAGCTCTAGGCAGAGGCATGCATTGATCATTTTCTACTTTTTAATTGAAAACAATTATATATATTTAAGGTATACAACATGATTTGATATATGTATACATTGTGGAATGGCTCAGTCAAGCTAATTAACATATGCATTGCCTCACATATTTGTTTTTGTGGTGAAAATATAAAATATAATCTGTTAACAATTTTCAAATATATAATATATTCTAATTAACTGTTGGTCATCATGATGTATAGCAAATGTCTTAAATTTATTCCTCCTGTCTGACTAAAATTTTGTGATTTTGGCCAACATCTCCCCAATCTTGCTAACCCATTTTACTCTGTTTCTTTGAGTTTGACATTTTTACAATTCACTTACAAGTGAGATTGTACAATATTTGCTCTTCTGTGCCTGGCTTATTTCACTTAACACGATGCCCTCTTGGGTCATCCCTGTGGTCCTAAATGATAGGATTTCTTTTCTTTTTAAGGCTGAATAATATTCTGTTGCATATACATAGCACATTTTCTTTATCCATTCATCCACTGATGGATACTTAAGTTGATGCTATATCTTGACTTTTGTGAATACTGCAATAAACATGGGAGTGAAGGTATTTGTCTGATGTACTGATATCAAGTCCTTTAGATGTATACCTAGTAGTGGGATTACTGGAACATATGGTAGTTCTATTTTTAATTTTTTGAGGAATCTCCATACTGTTTATACTGATTTTCACAGTGCCTGTAGTAACTTATGTTTCCACTAGCAGAGTTTAAGGGTTCCCATTTTTTCATATCCTTGACAATACTTGTTATCTTTAGTCTTTCTGATAATAACCATTCTAACAAGTGTGAGGTGATATCTCATTGCAATTTTAATTTGCATTTCCCTGATAAGTGATGTTTAGCATTTTTTCATATACCTGTTGTCCATTTCTATGTTGTCTTTTGAGAAATGTCTATTCAGATCATTTGCCACTCTTTAATTGGGCTAAATTTCCTTGATATTTAAAGTTTGAAACTTTCCTGCCATTGTATCTTTAATATTTTTACCCCTTAGTGTCTCTCTTCTCAAACTCCTGTAACTTAAACATTCGCTCTTTTAAACTATCCCATAAGTCCTGTGAGCATTCTTCATTCCTTTTCATTATTTTTTTTCCTACTGTGACTGTGTATTAACAATAACCTGCTTTCTAGTTCAGAAATTTTTCTCTCTGATCAGTTCTGTTGTTGACATTCTTGATTGCATTTCCCATTTTAGGCATTATAGTTTTCATCTTCAGAATTTGTTTGCCTTTTAATATACAAGCTTTAATCTCACTGTTAAATTTCTTGGTCATTGTTTTCCTGATTTTATTGAATTGTCTCTCTGTATTTTCTCAATGTTTGCTGTACTTCCTTAATTATTTTTGAATTCTTTTTCAGGTAATTTGTATATATCTATTTCTTTAGTGTCAGTTATTGAAAGATTGTGCTATTTTGGTGGTTTTACATTTTCTTTACTTCTCATGTCTTTCTTTGATAAATACATATTTGGAATTTATGAGCTACTTTCACCATGGGAAGACCTTCTTTTATAGTGGGTGTATGGCAGCACTTGCTGGGTGGGGTACAGTGGTTTGGGCACTTGTGAAAGTTCCTTCTGTGTAGTCTCTGTGCAGCTCTTTGAACTAACATCAGTGTTCATGAAGACTGCAGGGATCCTCAGCAGCCACGGCTGTAGATGTTCAAAGTGGCAGCAAGGGTTTTTGGCATCTTTGCTGATAGCGGCTAGGGTCCTCCTCATCCCTTTTCTCCCATAGGAGAAGTTGTACCTAAGAGATACCTCTTGGCACTGGGTCTGGCTTGTGGGCTTCCTTGCAGTGGCACTGGTGTCTGATCAGTAGCACCCACTGAGCCTGCCACAGGGCTGAGGCATGAAGCATGGGCACTTGTCAGGTACTACAACTTTGTGGTCAGGTACTACAACTTTGTGGTTCAGGATGGTATTGGCACTAGTGCCTAGACTGTAGCTACTACACTGCCATGTTGATAACAGAATACATGGCACAGATAATTGTGAAGCTGCCAGGGAGCCAACAGTGGGAGAAGAAGTATTAATGAAGCTCCATGATTGGAGCAGGGTCTAGCTCTCTATGGTGGCTGTGCTGGTGTCTGGAGCATGAGCACATGCAGCAAGGGCTTTGTTCCAGGCCTTGGGTGTGAACTAGCCTGCTATGGCAGTGACTCTATTGTCTGAGATGTGGATTGGCCATTGGCCCAGTGCAGGCACAGTACTCAAATCTGAAAGGTGGACACTCACAGAGTGACTGGGTTAGGGCTGAAGGCACACAAGGGGTTAGGGGAGGAGGCAGCTTCTTTCTAAAGGTAGCTCAAGAGCACTGCTTCTTGGGTGGGGGCTCTTAGGTAGAGTTTCTTAGGCAGGAATGGCTGTTGACTGCCTCCATAGCAAGAGATGCCAGTATCCTCTGCCGGGTAGGCTGCTGGAGACCACAGTGGTTCTCACCACATGGCTCATACCAAAGCCTTTGCCTTTCTTCTTTGTTCCTAGTCATCTCCTGGAGTCTCTAGTATGCTGATCTCACCAATGATTCTCTGTGGATATTCCACTGTGCTGCTGCAGATTCTTTTATGGGCCCTAGAGCCTTCTCTGGGTTATCTTGGTTTGTATCTACATTTATTTTCATATTGTCAAGGGATAGAGGCTTGGTATCTCCTACTCTGCCATCTTTGTGGCATCTCTCCCTTGGTCATTTTCATATGCTCAGCAACGTTGTCTGCCACACAAGCACCCTAGAATCATTGATTTACCTGAACTAAACTTGAGTTGTATCACATTTTATTTTCTACATGCCAAGTCTTTTAATATGAGCAATGATCAGGTTTGAACATTTTTAGCAGCAAGATGCAAACAATTTTTCTGAAAGACTAAAAAGTATGATTTTATAGGTCATATGTTTTTAATCACTTCTTGGATCCCAATCAATCAATAGTACCACTTTCCCAGAATAATACCACAAAATAAAAAGCAGATATACTATAGTAAATATAATAGGACTCTAATATTCTTTCAACAATGCTTGCTTTATGGCCTGAGAAAATATTACTAAGCATTAAATAAAGGAAAGAAAAGATTCCTTTTTTTCTGTAAAGATATCATTCCCCCCACTCATACCTAAAGTGCAATCACCAACTTGTTCTAAGGGGTGAAAATATATATTACATTATTTATATTTCTATTAATATCAAGGAGGAATAGAAAAGCCTCTTCATCTCTCCCTTCCCAAAGTGCTGCCCAGAAAAAGAGGTAAATTTACCATTGGAAGTCACTAGGAAAATAAATAAAATTAAAATCTTGATTAAAACCCAGATGTTGAAAAATTTATGGCCAAATTCCAGGGCAAAAATCTATAAATTTCAGAGGCACAGATGCCAAAGGAATTCAATTTAAAAACAAGTGTTGACAGGAGCCCAGCAGTACAAGATCATAGGAAGCAAAAAGGCATATTAAGTCAAAATGATGTGAACCTAGTTATGGCACAGTTTGAAAGGCCTACCACAAAGCGCAAGGTAAAAAGAAAAGGATTGCTCAGTCGAAGGACCCAAAGCAATGAATAAACCAAGACATGCTCTTGAAGCACAATAATATGTCTCTACTGGGGAGGGTCTGGGAAACCACATCTGAACATAAACTTTACAAATGTATAGATATGCAATTACTCTGTATATGCATGCACATGTATGTTACAAAGGGTTTTTTTTTTTCTTCTTACCTCTAACTTTAACACACCCAGAATCCTGAATAAAATTGAAAATCCACAAAACACAAACCTGCCACATGTTTGGAACATTAAGATTTCTTTTGTCATATAACCAGGCATAATAAACAACAAACTCGAGGATGACAGAGAAACAGCAAAAATCAATAACCTGAGCAGACACTAATCAAAGAGAGAAAATCTTGGTGTTCTGTATTTCTACAAGACTCAAACCTGGGGCTCAGTTGAATTGCACACCCAATATTTGTACAGAATTCTTTGCTGCAAAACATACAATTCCAGGATGACTCTAAAAAAGTGTAAAAAGCATTTAGTTTTTGGCAAATCATTAAGTGGAATGTAGTAACTTACCTGCTTATCATAATAATAGCTTTACTGGGTTTTAAAAATGCTATGCACAACCTGATGTTTACTCAGGACCTACTACAAATCATGTAATTGTTCCTAGAATCTAGGCATAAATTTAATGTTCATCCAAAAATTGGCTATAAAAGCATTAATCTATGGTAAGATTTAATTTGTATGTGAAATAAGTTGAAAGGATGGCTGAAGAAGAAAGGAAATATTCCTGCCTCTCTCTGTTTAAATGTAACTGAGATGATAAATACTATCTTCAATGACATGTTAATCGAATTTTAAACAATTCTGAAAAAATATTTGGAATGAATCAGACTTGAATGTATAGAATTTTTGCTCTATCTATTATAAGCTGCATGACCTTTTTAATTACATAGAGTATATATTCTTTTATTTCAGCATATTATGGGGGTACAAATGTTTAGCTTATGTATATTGCCTTTGCCCCACCTGAGTCAGAGCTTCAAGGATGTCCATCCCCCAGACGGTGCGCACCACACCCATTAGGTGTGTATGTACCCATCTGGCCAACACCTGATGAATGTAACTACAATATGTGCACATAAGTGTTGATCAGTTAATACCAATTTGATGCTGAGTACATGTGGTGCTTGTTTTTCCATCCTTGTGATACCTAGTAGAATGAGCTCCAGCTCTATCCAGGATAATAAAAGAGGTGCTAGATCACCATTGTTTTTTGTGGCTATTCGAACTCCATGGTATACATATACCACATTTTATTAATCTATTCATGTATTGATGGGCTCTTGGGTTGTTTGCACGTCTTTGCAATTGTGAATTGTGCTGCTATAAACATTCTAGTGCAGATGTCTACGTGACCTTAAGCAAGTTTCATATCTTCTCTGAGCTTCACCTTCCTAATCACTAAATAGAGCTAAAGTATGAACCATCATATAACATATATGAGATACCATATATAAAGTGACTGATTCAAAGTTTGTCATATAACAAATGTCCAATAAATTGTACACAGAGTGGGATTTATCCTGGTAGCTAAATGAACTATGCTTCTTGTCACCTGATTTGCTTGGGACCCCTTCTAAATATCTGGAAAGAAGCCCTAGTGATGTGTAATTTTTGTGGATATATGTCAACCTTAATTTTTGAAATTTTGTTTTGATATATTATCTTATTATAAATAAATTTAACTTCAATATATTTGTCTTTAATATTACATGCATTCTTTTTCTTGAAGAGAACATCCTAAATTGAGCTTTAAGGCTCACAAAAAGTCTAGCTACCCATAATTGTGCCTATAATTATTAGTCTTTTTAGTGAGAATCAATTGGTAACACTAAAATTCAGAATAATTTGGCTGTATTTTCCAGCTCAAAATAATCATAAAAGTTTCCTTTTAAGGAAAATAATTATTTGAAACTGAGCTCACAATCAAGTACATACAACCAGTTTTATCTTTCAAATATTAATAGTTACTGTCAACAATGGGCTTGTAGTTTGAAGACAATAATTCAATACTGATGGGAAGTTAGAAGTCGGGTATTCTTTCAGGTCTGTTGTTTTCAAATAGGCAGTTATTTTATTGAATTAGATCAAATGTGGTTTTGAAAAAGTTTGCATACTGTCGAAACCTCAGTGTATTTGGAGATTAAAGAAGCACATGTTGTTTTTACCTCCTGAGTTGGAGAACAGACAGTGTTAGGAGGTAGGGGGCTGAATTTAAATGATACTGTATCTGACCCAAAACTGTTAAGCCAGGTAGGATGTTAACAGAAATCATGTCTACCTAGAGCCATAATTTCTAAACCAAAATTCTAAGAATAAGCAGAGAGTCTAATTACCGATTCATAACTTAGATATATAAAAGTAAAAGGGGAGAGGAAGGACAATGTAGGGATTTCTTTTCTCCTTCCCCTGGGAAGAGTGAATCTGTTGTCGTTTCACTTGGGGTTTGATCCCATAAGCCTCTCAGAAGCATCTTACCACCTAGTGTCTCCGGAAATAAAGCATGTAACTTAATCTGGTGTCACCTGAAGAAAGAGCTATCCTCTACCTCAGAGGAAAAACTGCTTGTGTGGGATGTACTAAATGAGCATATGCCTGTATATGCTTGGCCTAAGGGATTTCTTGAGTGATTTTCATTATATAAACTATTTAGCTTTACCTCAGGTTTGAGAAACTAATTCTTAATTTAGAAGTAATTCTATTACACCCCAGGATAGATCACTTCTAATCAAAATTCTTCAAGAGAAATAGGAGTAATGCAAATATAAATCGTCAGGGTATAACATTCAGACATGCAAAAATAATATGCCTCCATAGTTTTCTATAAATCAACTCAAACCCCCATCCTACCTGATTTTAGTTAATTCTGATTAAAATTAGTCATTTCAAATTTAAGCTAACTGAGAAGTTTCCTTCCCTATTTTTCTTTCCCAGGTTCCTGGGTTCTTAAACAGCTTATGGGAATTAGTATGTGGGGGGAGGGGGTTGTTACTGGTCAGCATCTGGTCACTTGCTGACATTTTTACATTCTCTGGTCCCTGGTGTCTCATCCTCCCAGTCTGGCATCCATCAAAATCCACTATCCCATCAGTCACAGTAATTGTTCCACAAAGTCTGTGTTTGAGACAGATTCAAATTGAGAGGTCCTGTCTGATCTGCTAACCCTTGTTTGTCCACTTTTCTTCTACTCTTGGGGGCCGTGGGATAGTTTTTTACTTTTCTTGAACCTTCGTGGGGATATAGGATAATGTCTTATAGGGTTGGCTCAAATCTTACCTGCCTGCTATTGTCCTACCACCATTTCTGCTCTACTGCACCAAGCTGATGTCGTACAGGAAGAATCTCAAACTTTGCTGGCTTCATTGTGTTCTACCTTAGAAATAAGCACAGGTCCCTCTTCTCTCTGAATAATGGACATAAATGGAACAGTCACTGTAAGGGGTTCTCTCATCTGCCTCCAGTTGGAAGTAACAAGAGGAGGAGTATAGCGCAACCCATTCATGTCTCAGGGACTCATACCCAAGATTCACTCTGTTATACTTGCTTTTTACTATTGCGAACCTAAGCCCAACTTGAAATATCGTTTTCACAACTGAGAAAAATATACCAAGTTTTTATGATGTTAACTTGTACTCTGAATACTTCAGTTTCTGCTACTGAAAAATAAAACAGGCCCCTACAATTCAAAATTTCTGAATACTATTACCTTGGCCTTGAAGTTTAAAAAGCTATTTCAAAATGCAAAAGCTAAGCATTCATTTTTCTTTCACTCTGTATTCCTGCAATAATATCTATATCATGAGAGTAATAGGCCCAGCATGACTTAGCTGCTAGATCAAGGAAAACATTCAATGAACTTCTGAGGGAGGAGATGCAATCAGCTGATGTGATACAGAATCATCTCGACAGGTCATCTAAATCTGTTTGAAAGAGCTTCATTCTAGATGAATAATGTTTACGTCCATGGGGAGAGGGGACTTTCCTTAAGGGAAGAAAATTCTTACATATTTTTAGCTGGGCTTGTCCAGAAACCCTGGAGGAGCTAGCATGGGACTTAGAGCTATGGTTGGCAGCAGAGATCTCTGATGTGGCCAAGAAAACTGTGGGTGAATCCTACTGAATGTTTTTCTCAAGGTTCTTCAAATGTCAAAGCAAGTAGAAGTCATGGGCTTCTTTATGGAATGATGTAACTTTTTGTTTGGAATTCAACTATTAAAAATACCCAATGCCAAACATATCTGTATAAATTAGCATATTTATGAGTAGGATCTCTCTCCCTCCTCTTCCCCAGCTCTCTCTGCACGCCCCCCCCCCAAGTAAATGTATAAAATACAAGTAGGCATGGGCACAGAACACATCATTTATTAATATAAGTAAAGCAAATGACCAAAATACGTATAATCAATTTCATTCCACATCACATTTCCATTCACAGTCACTTGTAATTTCTTCATTCCTTGTGTCTATCATTTGCAGTAGTGTACTGTGTAACAGTAGCAAATACCAAAAATTTTAAAATATAAAAAAGTGACTTAAAATTGAGAAAATTATATCTGGATTCTTTTTTTTTTTTCCTCTAGAATATGATAATCTGGTAAGGGCTGCCGCTGTTTCTTATTTTCTGTGTTTTCTATTAGAATTTATTCAGCTCAGAAAAGACCAGCATTTCATGAGGTCACGGTCTGAGAACTACCATGAAACCATCTGATACTAGTATAAGGACTTATTCTTATTCCATCTCAAGAATTTGGAAGCACAAGGTCCATGTAACCAGTCCCTTCTCTATATGGGTTGCAAACAGCCTAAAGAGAACAATTTTGAGACTCCAATGTATTTTACATTTTATTGAAAGAAAAACTCTAATCTTCGGGCTCTTGTGGATACAGGGCCACAGGGTAAGTTTTGTTTGTGTGTTTTTTATTTGTATTAGTTTTCAGTGAAAGAAAGCCACAACTATGAATTAAATGGGATTTTAAAAAGATTTTCATATTGAGGAGATATCTCCCAGCAGCTCTTAGTCTAGGCAATATTTTTATTTCCTGCAAAAACTTATTCAAAAAAATATTTCAGTCATTCTTGTTACTTAAGAGCATCTGGAAGAAGTAACACAAGAGAACTATACTTCCTGAAATTCTCCTTTTGCATCAATTTGACCAAAAGTAGATAGAAGAAGTAGTTCAATTACAATTGATAGAATCCATGGAGTTCAGGCAGGAAGCATCTGTCCCTTACAGGCTGAGCTTTGAACAATTGCATGCAAGCATCTGCTGCTTTCAACAGTGAACCCCCGATATGGAATCCAGAAGCAAACCATATGAATCTGAGGCAGAAAGAGAACTAAGGAAAAAGATTTAGAACAGACCAAGAGTCAGATACAGCGTTCTAACCACGCCCAACTAGGGACTTCACCAGTAGCAAGAAAAGGCTTGATGAACAGTCTTCAACTCCAGAGCCTCTTCAGATCATTCAGTAGTAGTTGCTAGAGTGCTGGTGGGAAATCTCATCAGCTTTCATTCCATATAAGCTCCATGTCTGAGCTCAAGGGCTATTCATAAGTGAAAAATCCATAGGAATGACATTTGTGTTGTGGATTTGCATTCATGAGCCTAGAAAAATACTGTAAACAACTTGCAAGCAATTGTCTTCAGGCCACTGTTAACTGTAAATTTAATATTTTGAAGAACAGATTTTATATTTCAAATAACTTGTTGATCTTATAAAGTATCAAGTAGAAAAACTTGTTCGGACATTGTTAAGGAAGAACATCTGAGAGACAAAGACCCATATAATATGCAGTTACTATCTTGTGTCACTGATAGATTTACAGAAATAACAGTGCCATAACAGGGAACACTCCTATTGAAGTCAGTAAGTGGTCGTCTTTGAAATGTGACTGAATAGAGCCTAAATGTATAAATACCAATAAGTGCTAACAAGTACACATAAGTGCATCTTTGAATCTAAGATATATTTTTATTGTGTCTGAAATCAGAAATATAACACTGATATAGTCATGGGATTTTTCTGAACCAGTAAAAAATGAAACTGACCAATTTTATTACAAATGATGGTATCTTAAAATTGTGGACCTATGACAGTAGTTTGATCATATCATAAAAATGCTAAGTCCTAAATTCCTCCCAGTGTCTTTAAACAAGAAGCTGATTTACCTAATGTTAAGTCATCTGTGTAAGCCTGTGACTCAGAAGCAAGTGAGTGATGTGCTAGTGTGGAGAAAATCCATGAATTAGAGGTCAGACAACCTGGATCTTATTTCTGACTCTATGTAATATGAATTTATTTGACTCCAATCTTCTAGTAAGTATTAAGTAAGTTGCATTAAGTTTGTGAGTTATGCCAACTCTATTCTTGGAGTTTATTAGTAAATTTCAAAATATCTTTAAGAGTGATTGATGTTTATAAAAAATTATCATTCAAAAATGAATAATCAAATTAAATTCTTAGCATGATCTTAATGTTATATATATATTTGTATTTTCAACTTTAAAAATTGGCCATCTAATTATATACAAAGAGCTTTTCCTCAAATATAACTTGCTATTAACTAATTTCCTCTTCATTCAATGAGGTTAAATGTTAAAAATTTACTTTATAGATATTATAAACTTGACCCAATCGTGGGTTACCACATGAAAACAGGTGATATTTAAATGATATTTATTTCTAAGTAAAAATAAAGTAGGTATGTGGCATAATTATAGATTGATCATTAAGTTATATTGAAATAATTTTATATTAAAAATATGCTCTAGGATAAATAGATCAACATTAGAAGATATTCTTTTGTATTTCTTATGTATAATGAATATCTCCAAAGCATTTAGCAACTTTAACTCCCCATCCTGAAATTTGCAGATATATACCATTGTGCTCATTATAGACTGTAGCTTGGTTTTTCTTTTTTTTCTTTTTCTTTTTTCTTTTTGTTTATTCTTATTTCAGCATATTCTGGGGGTACAGAAGTTTAGGTTACGTATATTGCCCTTTCCCCCCCCCCTCGAGTCAGAGCTTCAAATGTGTCCATCCCCTAGACAGTGCGCATCGCACTCATTATGTATGTATACACCCATCCCCTCCCCCATCCACATCTGTCCGACACGTGATCAATGTTATTCCTAAATGTGCTCTTAGGTGATCAGTGAAACCAATTTGATGGTGAGTACATGTGGTGCTTATTTTTCCATTCTTGGGATACTTCACTTAGTAGAATGGGTTCCAACTCTTTCCAGGAAAACACAAGAAGTACTATATCACCATTGCTTCTTATAGCTGAGTAGTACTCCATGGTATACATATACCACATTTTATTAATCCACTTATGTATTGATGGGCACTTGGCTTGTTTCCACATCTTGGCAATTGTGAATTGTGCTGCTATAAACATTAGGGTGCAGATATCTTTGTTATAAAATGTTTTTTGTTGTTTTGGGTAGATGCCCAATAATGGGATTGCTGGATCAAATGGTAGGTCTACTTGTATCTCTTTAAGGTATCTCCATATTGCTTTCCACAGAGGTTGCACTAATTTGCAGTCCTACCAGCAGTGTATTAGTGTTCCTGTGTCTCCGCATCCACACCAACATTTGTTGTTATGGGACTTTTTGATAAAGGCCATTCTCACTGGAGTTAAGTGATATCTCATTGTGGTTTTGATTTGCATTTCCTGTAGCTTGGTTTTTAATCCCTAAAAGACATTAAACATTTAAGCATTCCTTAGTAGAAAAAAATCATTAAAATAGAATTGAAGTTGACATTATTTGGTGAGGATTAGATTTATTGACCTCCTATAAAAGTTCCAAGAAGGCTGTAACAAAAATAGAAATATCGGCAAGGAGCACACCATTTCTTTGCATGCTTTTAAAAGAGATGTCTGTGACAAAGTTTATTGACATGGAAAAGAGTAGTAATGATACCACATTCTCAATTAGATAGCTTGAAACATAGATCTCTACTGAAGTGACTAATCGTCGTCTCTCACCAATGACCATTTCAAATAGAATGTTATAGAAACACTGGTGTATTATAGTCTTCAGGATGTTTTCATTCTAAGCAAAAACAATTGTATTTGGAAAATATTAGTAATGTCTTTTTAAAAAGACATTGCAGATGTCTTTTTTATGGAATGTCCTTTGTTCTTTTGGGTAGATGCCTAGCAATGGGATTGCTGGATCAAATGGTAGTTCTACTTGTAGCCCTTTGAGGTATTTCCATATCACTTTCCACAGAAGTTGTACTAATTTGCAGTCCCACCAGCAGTGTATGAGTGTTCCTATCTCTCCACATCCATGCCAACATTTATTATTTTGAGACTTTTTGATAAAAGCCATTCTCACTGGTGTTAAATGATATTTGGTGGTTTTGATTTGCATTTCTCTGATAGAGATGTTGAGCATTTTTTCATGCTTGTTTTGGCCATTAGTCTATATTCTTTTGAAAAGTTTCTGTTGATGTCCTTTGCCCACTTTATGATAGGATGGTTTGACTTTTTTCTTGTTGATTTTCCTGAGTTCTATATAGATTCCTAGTTATCAGCCCTTTATCAGATGTGTAACATGCAAATATTTTCTCCCATTCTGTAGGTTGTCTGTGTGCTCTCATGATAGTTTCCTTGGCTGTGCAGACGCTTTTTAATTTGATCAGATTCCATTTATTTATTTTTGTTGTTGCTGTGATTGCCTTTGGGATCTTCTTCATAAATTCTTTCCCTAGGCCAATGTTTATAAGAGTTTTTCCAACATTTTCTTCTAGAATTCTTATAGTTTCATGCCTTAGGTTTAAGTCTGTTATTCACTATGAGTTGATTTTTGTGAGAGGTGAAAGGTATGGATTCTGTTTCAGCCTTCTACTTGTGGCTATACAATTTTCCTAGCACCATTTATTGAATAAGGATTCTTTTCCCCAGTGTATGTTTTTCTCTGCTTTGTCAAAGATTAGATGGCTATATGAGGATGGTTTTATATCTGGGTTCTCAGTTCTGTTCCATTGATCTATGTCTCTGTTCTTGTGCCAGTACCATGATGTTTTAATTACTATAACCTTGTAGTATAGCTTGAAGTCTAGTAAATTGATGTCTCCCAATTTGTTCTTTTTGCTTAAGATTGCTTTTGCTATACAGAGTTATCTCTGGTTCCATATGAAGCGTATAATTATTTTTTCTAGATGTGTGAAAAATGATGCTGGTATTTTAACAGGGATTACATTGAATCTTGTGATCACTTTGGGTACTATAGACATTTTAACAATGTTGATTCTGCTGACCCATGAGCATGGTATGGTTTTCCACCTATTTATGTCCTCTGCAGTTTCTTTTCTCAGTGTTTCATAGTTCTCCCTGTAGAGGTCTTTTACCTCCTTAGTTAAATATATTCCTTGGTATTTTACGTTCTTTGTTGCTATTGTGAAAGGGTATTAAGTCTTTGATTTGGTTCTCAGTTTGACTGTTGGTGGTATATAGGAATGCTACTGATTTCTGTACATTGATTTTGTAACCTGAGACTTGAGCTGAATTTGTTTATCAATTCTAGTAGTCTCGTGACAGAATCTTTGGTGTTTTCTAGATATAAGATCATATCGTCAGCAAAGAATAATAGTTTGACGTCTTCTGCCTCCATTTGGATGCCCTTGATTTCCTTCTCTTATCTGATTAAATGTTTATAGCAGCACAATTCACAATTGCAAAGATGTGGAAACAACCCAAGTGCCCATGAATACATGATTGGATTAGTAAAATGTGGTATATGTATACCATGGAGTCCTATTCAGCCACAAAAACCAATGGTGATCTAGCACCTCTTGTATTATCCTAGACAGAGCTGGAATCCATTCTACTAAGTGAAATATCACAAGAATGGAAAAACAACCACTACCTAGTTCGTCTATTCACTCTTTTGATTATTTCCTTTGCTGTGCATAAGCTCTTTAAGTATCATTCATTTGTTTATTTTTGTTTCTATATTTGCCTTTGGAGTCTTAGTCATAAATTCTTTGCCTAGGCCAATGACTAGAAGAGTTTTTCCTACATTTACTTCTAGAATTTTTATGGTGTCCTGCCTTACATTTAAGTCTTTAATATATGTTGAATTAATTTGTGTGTATGGTGAGAGACAGAGATCCTATTTCATTCTTCTGCATGTGGCTATCCAATTTTCCCAGCACCATTTATTGAACAGGGTTTCCATTTCCCAGCATATCTTATTGTCTCCTTTGTTGAAGATAAGTTGATTGCAGGTAGATGGTTTTCTGTCTGGGTTCTCTATTCTGTTTCATTGGTCTATGTCTCTGCTTTTATACCAGTACCATGCTATTTTCATTTTTATGGCCTTGTAGTGTAATTTAAATTCAGGTAATGTTGTGCCTTCAGATTTGTTCTTTTTACTTAAGATTGCTTTGGCTAATATGTCAAATATGATGCTGGTATTTTGACAAGGACTGTGTTGAATCTGTAAACCACTTTGGACAGTATGGACATTTTCACATTGATTCTACCAATGAATGAGCAGGGAATGTTTTTCCATTTGTTGGTGTCATCTGTTATTTCATTCATCAGTGTTTTGTAGTTCTTCTTGTAAAGGTCTTTATCCACCTTGGTCAAGTATATTCCTAGGTGTTTTTTCCCCCCTTTTGTAGGTATTGTGAATGGAATTGAGTCCTTGATTTGACTCTCCACTTGATTGGTATTAGTATATATAAATGCTACTGATTTGTGTACATTGATTTTATAACCTGAGACTTTGCTGAATTTATCAATTCCAGGCATCTTTTCATGGAGTCTTTAAGGTATTCTGGATATAAGATCATAATGTCAGCACACAGGGATAGCTTTATCTCCTCTTTCCCGACTTGTATGCCATTTCTTTCTTTCTCTTGCCTAATTGTTCTGGCTAGGACTTCCAATACTCTGAATAAAAGTGGTGACAGTAGGCACCCTTGTCATCTTCCAGTTCATAGGGGGAATGCTATCAATTTTTCCCCAATCGGTATGATGTGGGCTGTGGGTATGTCACATATGGCTTTTATAATTTTAATGTATGTTTCTTCTGTGCCTAGTTTGTTAAGGGTTTTATCATGAATGGTTGGATTTTATATTGTATGCTAAATCATGTTTATTGATGTCCACATGTTAAACCTTCCTTGAATCCCTGAGAAGAAGCCCACTTGATCGTGATGGATTATATTTTGATGTGCTGTTGAATTCAGTTTGTTAGTATTTTGTTGAAGATTTTTGGATATATGTTCATAAGGAATATTGGTCTGTAGTTTTTTGTTGTTGTTGTTGTTCTTTCCTGGTTTTGGTATCGGGGTGTTACAGGCTTCACAAAATGAGTTAGGGAGGATCCCCTCCTTCTTAATGTTATGCAATAGTACCTGCAGGATAAATACCAGTTCTTTGTAGGTCTGGCAGAATTTGGTTATGAATTGATCTAGTCTGGGGCTTTTGTTGTTGTTTGGAGATCTATTATGGCTTTAATCTTACTGTTCATTACTGGCTGGTTTAGGGTTTCTATTTCTTCCTGATTCAGGCTTGGGACATTGTGTGTTTCCAAAATTTATCCATTTCCTCTAGATGTTCTAGTTTGTGTAAAAGCTTTCAAATATTCACATATGATATTTTGTATTTCTTCAGTATCAGTTGCAATGTATCTTTTTTCATTTCTGATTGAGGTTACTTGAATCCTTCTCTATTTCTGGATAATCTGGGTAGTGGTCTGTCAATTTTGTTTCTTTTCAAATAACCAACTTTTGTTTCATTGATTTTTTTTTGGTTTTTCTTCTCCCCCATTTCATTTAGTTCTGCTGTAAGATTTGTTATTTCTTCTGGTTTGTTCATCTTTTTCTATTTCCTTTGAGATCTGACATTAGGTTGTTAATTTGTGATTTTTCTGTCTTTTTGATATAGGCATTTAAGGCTATGAAAGCTCCCATTAGATCCATTTTTATGGTATCCCATAGATTTTGAAAGCTTGTGTCCCCTTTGTCATTCAATTCAAGGAATCTTTTGATTTCCATCTTAATTTCATCATTGACCCAAGGATCATTCAGCAGTTAGTTTCTTAATTTCCATGACTTTATCTATATTTGAGTATTTCTCTTAGAAATTATTTCTAGTTTTATTATACTTTCATGGAAGATACATGGTATGATTTCAATTTTTTTAATTTGCTGAAACATGCTTTACAGCTTAAGATCTGATCAGTCTTAGAGAATGTCCCATGTATTGATGAGAAGAATGTATATTCAGTAGATTTTGGGTAGAAAGTTCTATAAATATCTATTAGTTCCATTTTTAGAGTCCTGTTTAAGTCCAATATTTCTTTATTCACTTTCTGCTTCAATGATCTGTACAGTAATGTCAAGGGAGTGTTGAAGTCCCCAGCAATTAATATGCTCCTATCTATTTCTTTGCTTAGATCTAAATGAATTTGCTTTTTGAAACTAGGAGCTCCTGTGTTTGGTGCATATGTTTATGATTATGTCTTCTTGTTGAATTGCTCCTTTTACTATTATATAATTACCGTCTTTGTCTTTTTTTTTTTTTTTTACCATTGTGGATTTAAAATCTATTTGATCCAACAATGGCTACACCTGCTCACTTTTGGTTTCTTATTTGTGTGGAAAGTCTTCTGTTGCTTCACCTTTAGTCTAGATGTGTTTCCTGAAGACAGAAGATACTTGATTTTTCTCATCAATTCAGCCAGTCTGTCTTTTAAGAGAGGCATTCAGACCATTGATGTTGACTGTTATTATTAACATGTGGGATGCTCCTCTGTACAACTTTGGTGTTTTTATACTATTTGGTGTCTATTGTTCTGGTGTATGTATAATGTACATTTGAGCATTTCCTATAGGGCAGGTCTAGTAGTGACAAATTCCCTTAGTGTTTGCTTGTCTTGGAAAGACTTTATTTCTCCTTCCTTTATGAAACTTAGTTTAGCAGGATAGAAAATTCTTGACGGGCAGTCATTCTGTGTAATGGGACTAAAGATAACACCCCATTGCTTTCTAGCATGAAATATTCTGAAATATTATTTTAGACTATTACATAGGTACAAATGCTGTGGTCACATATATTCCTTTGCACCACCCAAGTCAGAGCTACAAGCATTCCCATCACCCAGACAGTACACACTGCACCAGTTAGGTGTGAACTTAGTCATTCCCTCCTGTCCCCTCCCCTCTGCCTGACACCCAATGAATGTTACTTGTGTATATGCACGTAAGTGTATATATCAATTAGTACTAATTTAATGGTGAGTACATGTGGTACTTATCTATCCATTCTTGTGATATTTCACTTCAAAGAATGGGCTCCAGCTCCATCCAGGATAATACAAAAGGTAATTCACCATTTTTCATATGGCTAAGTAGTACTCCATGGTATACTTATACTACATTTTATTAGTCTTCTTATGTATTGATTGATGGGCACCTGGGTTGTTTCAACATCTTTGCAATTGTGAATTGTGCTGCTATAAAGATTGGAGTGTTGGTGTCTTTATTGTAGAATGTCTTTTTTTCCTTTGTGTAAATACCTAGTAGTGGGATTGCTGGATCGAATGATAGTTCTACTTTTAATTATCTGAGGTATCTCCATATTACTTCCCATAGAGTTTGTACTAATTTGCCGTTCTACCAGCAGTGTATGAGTGTTTCTATCTTTCCATACCTATGTAAACTTTTGTTGTTTTGGGACTTTTTGAAATAAAAGCCAATCTTACTGGGGTTAAGTAATATTTCATTGTGGTTTTGATTTGCATTTTCCAGAGGACTAGAGATGTTGAGCAATTTTTCATGTTTCTTATCCATTTGTCCTTTGAAAAGTTTCTGTTTGTGTCCTTTGCCCACTTTTTAAAGGGGTTGTTTGATTTTTTTTGTTGTTGATTTTCCTGAGTTCTCTATAGATTCTAGTTATCAGCCATTTATTGGATGTGTGTAGCATGCAAATATTTTCTCCCATTCTGTAGGTTGTCTATTCACTCTACTGATAGTTTCCTTGGCTGTGCGGAAGCTTTTTAATTTGATCAGGTCCCATTTTTTTATTTTTGCTTTTGCTGTGAATACTTTTGGGGTCATCTTCATAAATTCTTTGCCTAGGCCAATGTCTTTGAGGGTTTTTCCAACATTTCTTCTAGAAATCTTATGGTTTCATGCCTTAGCTTTAAGTCTATTACCCATTTTGAGGTGTTTTTTGTGAGTGGTGAAAAGTGTGGATCCTATTTCAGTCTTCTGTTTAATACATGCAACTATCCAGTTTTCCCAGAACCATTTATTGAATACAGATTCTTTTCTCCAGTGTATGCTTTTGTCTGCTTTGTCAAAGATCAGATGACAATATGATGGTGGCTTTATATCTCAGTCCTATTCCTTTGGTGTATATCTCTGTTCTTGTGCCAGTACCATGCTATTTTGGTTACCATAGTAAGCCTTTTAGTATAGCTTGAAGTATGGTAGGTTGATGCCTCCCAATTTGTTCTTTTTGCTTAAGGTTGCTTTGGCTATATGGGGTCTTCTCTGGTTTCATATAAAGCATAGAATTATTTTTTCTAGATTTGTGAAAAATGTTGGTATTTTAACAGGGATTGCATTGAATCTGTAGATCACTTTACATAGTATAGACATTTTAACAATGTTGATTCTTCCAATCCATGAGCTTGGTATGGTTTTCCATCTGTTTACATCCTCAGAAGTTTCTTTTCTCAGTGTTTTGTAGTTCTCCCTATATAGGTCTCTCACCTCCTTAGTTAAATATATTCCTAAATATTTTATTTTCTTTGATGCTATTGTGAAAATTACTGTCTTCAGTTTGATTCTTGGCTTGACTGTTATTGGTGTATATGAAAGCTACTGATTGGTGTGCATTGATTTTGTAGCCTGAGACTTCGCTGAATTTATTTTTCAATTCCAAGAGTGTCTTGGTTGGATCTTAGTGTTTTCTAGCTCATATCATCAGCAAACAGTGACAGTTTGACCTCTTCTGCCCCTATTTGGGTACCCTTGTTTTCCTTCTCTTGTCTGATTGCTCTGGCAAAGATTTCTAGCACTATGTTGAATGGAAGTGAGATAGTGGTCAATCTTGTCTGGTTCAGTTCTAAGCAGGAATGCTTTCAATTTTTCCCTGTTCAGTATGATGTTGGCTGTGGGCCCATCATATATGACTTTAATAATTTTGAGAAATGTCCCATCTACGCCTATTTTAAGAGTTCTTATCATAAGCAGGTGCTGAATTTTGTCAGACGCTTTTTCCGTGTTGATTGAGAGGATCATATGGTCTTTGTTTTTGCTTTTATTTACGTGGTGAATTACATTTATAGATTTGCATATGTTGAACCATCCCTGCATCTCTGGGATGAAGCCCACCTTGTCATGAGGAATTATTTTTTGATGTGCAGTTGAATTCGGTTTGCCAAGATTTTATTTAGAATTTTTGCATCTATATTCATAAGGGATATTGGTCTGTAGTTTTCTTTTTTTTGTTGTGTCCTTTCTGGCTTTGGTATCAAGGTGACATTTACTTTGTAAAATGAGTTAGGGAGGATTCCATACTTCTCAATGTTGTGAAATAATTTTTCTAGTATAGGTACCCGTTCTTCTTAGTAGCCTTGGTAAAATTTGGGTGTGAACCCATCTGGTCTGGGACGTTTTTTGTTGGAAGATCTTTTATTGCTGCTTTAATTTCAGTGCTTCTTATTGGTCTGTTCAGGAATTCTATTTCTTCCTGATTTAGCCTAAGGAGGTTGTGTGTTTCTAAAAATTTGTCCATTTCCTCCATGTTTTCAAGTTTTGGGGCATAGAGATTTTTATATTAATAGTATTCAAAGATGATGTTATTTCTAATAATCCTTTCCTTTCTGCTTCTGATCAATCTAGCAAGGCTCTGTTATTTGAATCACCATGGTTAGAGGTTACTGCAATTAAGGGATGAAGGATATAAATTTACAAACTGTCAAATTATTTTTCTTTTGGTTTTCCTATTCAATTTATAGCATAATTTAACTGAAAATCCCTCACTATAGGTTTTGCCTACTGCTAGATTTAAGAAAGGAATCTGAATATGTAAATCTAGAATCACATGGGCAATTTGAACAAATAGTCATACTTGCAATAGCACTGAAATTTGTTATGGAAGAACTAGAAGATCTCTAAGATCATGCAGGGATTTAGGTTTAAAATGACATATCCAACATTCAGTTAAGGACAATGAAATCTGAATTATCCCATTATCTCACCAAAGGAAACACAGAAGAGGAAAGAAAAAGGACAAGAATTTTATGACAAAGGAAAATTGTCTTGATCCATAATCTTGAAACAGATTTTTATATCTTGGATATCATCTTCTGAGAAGAAACCTACCTGGTCAGTTTTACTTTCTGATGTCCAATAGATGTACAGTTTTAAGAGTCTGCAGGTGCCTTCTTGAGTGGAGAGATGTGGACCCAAGACTTGAGGCCTTGAAGTTTTGCTGTAATTTTGTGGGTGAAAACTTGGCATGGTCCCTTCCAAAAGAGTTCAAGGGAAGTCTTTCTCCAAAAAACCCAATCTCTAGGTTCTAGGTCATGACAGTTCTAGTTGCCTTCAGTTGGTGGCTTCTTTTACCTGATAAAAATACATTTTGGCATAATGCAGTAAAACCTTGCAGTATTTAGTCATATCAGAGTTTATAAGCATGGGAGATATATGAGGTTCTATTATCAGGTACATACGTCTCCCAGTAACTATTAATATTTCATAAGGGATTAATTTGTGTTTTATAGTAGAGGTGGATCTGATTGCCATCAAGGCCAATGAAATAATAAGGCAATCCAATTGACTTAGTTTGTTGATTTAGGGGCTCAGAAAAACAATATCCCAAAACAGGCCTCAGAGGCAAAAGTTTTTCTCTGAACTTCTCCTGTCTTCCTGTCTCATAGTCACATTCTCCCTGAAAGCTTGTCTTAGAAACTTTTAAAAATCCCTCTTCCCCGAGGTGGTTCATAAAAACCAAAACCTTTTTTTTTTTTTTTTTCCCAAAAGCCAGCCATAAAACCTGAATATATTCTATGTAAAAGTCGTAAAGAAATTATCTGATCTACCTTGGTTGACTGTAGGTCATAAGACTCCCATTCCAATGAGGGCCTTACACCATACCCAGAAGAAAGCAATACATACTCAGAGAGGCAAAGAATGATGGGCCTTGCTGGGTTTCTTCACTCAGCCTATATTAAATCATATCCTTATTGTCCAATCATTTCTACACAGCTATCTATACTTCACTGAACCTAAGCATTAAAATGGGCACTTTTCTCTATATCTTTTGGTCTTCATTCTGAAGGCTCCTGTGTATATATGTTATACAAATTTGTATGCCTTTTCTCCTATTAATCTGCCTCATGTCAGTGATTTTCAGTGAAACTTTAGGGGGCCAAGAGCCTTGGTCCTTACATTATCCATTTCAATTTTTAAATGCCATTTGTCCTTCTGACCCTCTCAGAAGAGTAAGGGTGACAGGGATAATCATAATGTAATTTTGTTTGTAATACCTTACTTAACTGTTTTCTAAGTACCTCTTGGTATCCGATTAGGGATGGTAATTGAATAAAATCAAATTACAGGAACTTCAAAAACATTTTGTGTTAGTTTCTAAGAGTTTAAAGAATACTTAATTTATGTAAGTGCTTGCTTTTCTTTAAGCCAATTAAATAGAACTGTTTTAGAATTTAATTTTGGAATACCATCTGGAGGTAGGAAAATATCACACATACATGCATATATACAGAGAGAGAATAATTGATCTTATAGCTTTTATTTTAAAATTTTTAGTCATATGCGAGGTATAATACAAAGCTCACTAATTTGTTAAAAGAATACATGGAGACAAATTGTATTTCTGGCTAATGGAACAAGATTTCACACCCAGATGGCTAAAGCTTTATACTAAACTTGTGGCAAAGATTTTAAAGATTTTTTTACCCAATTTCTAAATATGTATTTTTTCTTCTGATGAGTCATCTCTCTTAAACTGGCATTTTAAAGGGATAGATATCAGATCATGGAGAAGGCAAGGTAGAAAGTTTACATCAACAAAGGCACAGAGCTTAGACTTCAGGCTTAAATACTATCATTTGCCCAGACCAAAAAACAAGGGTGTTAGGTAAAGGCCCAGATAAAATAAGATGTCCAGGAAAAGCACCTTAAACCAAAGTAAGGCTTGTTATGTAAATTTAAGCTAATGCCTTCTCCCTTGTAAGAGTTGCTATAAACTTAGTCCTCTTCTCTTCCAGTGCAGAAAGAGAGACACCCTTGCAAGTGGAGATTTCCTTTACAGATGTAAATTTCTCTTGCAAAAGGGCTTTAAAATGACCAGCTAAAAATAGTACTAATGCCAGAAAAGCATGTTTTGGAGACTAATTCAGCTAAATCAGTGGTTTCTCAGCCCAACTTGTGATTTTTTAACTGGATACTGAGTTCAGGATATGGAGTCCATTGAAGAACAGGACAGACATTTTCTATGCTAACCTTGCCTTATAGTCAGAGACTGGTTCATCTTTTGTTTGTTCTCACGATTAAATGACAGACCAGTCTGATTTTTTTTCCCCAGGAAGGAGTTTTGAGATATAGCAAAGATTATGACAGCAAAAAGAGGTTGGCAGAACATACAGTCAGCAAAGGTTCAAGAAAAAGGGGTTCCCACGGGAAAAGCAAGACAGAAAGGACTAATTCTTCCAAGTATCTTTCTGGAAATGGTCCAAGTGTCAATTGAACATGTTCAGGCAGATATTTTGGACTTGATTTGGAACCCCAATCACAAAAATATTCTTTTTTTTTCTCTGAGGGATTGGTTGATTGTTCTCCTGGGAATCAAGTCTTTGGGAGCTTTCTCTAGAGGTGAAATAGACTTACTCCTTTTGGCCTGGACTATCATATGGCTGGTGTAGAAGTAGACAATTTCTTTTCCAGTGGCATGTCTATTTACAATAAAGGCAGGAATCTCAGGGCACAGTTTGGGATCTTTTGTTTTAAAATACATCCAAGAAGGTCCTCTTGGTCTCTGTAGCTGTTTTAGCTATAAAGACATGTGCCTGTTTGCCTTTTGTAAGGAGTTTCCTCACTGTGTAACTATGTTACTTTTGGTGATGTCTCTCTAGAAAAGCACATATTCTGGATCCATAGTTCTTTTACGTGAAATTGGCTGGAATTCTAGACTCCTTGGATCCAGATGAATCCATGATTCCCTGCATTCTAGTACTCTTACCTACTGGTCCCAGTCCATTTTCTTCATTGGATCATGGATCCGGTCCAATCAAAGAATTTCTCAGAGTCAGAGAGTACAACACAGAAATTTGCAAAGCTCAAATCCAAGAAGAAAATCACCCATGAGCTCCAGTTACTGTAAGAAAACAATAGGCCTGGCAGAAATCTTCACTGAGACCCTGGAAGTCTCTTTTGTATCCCACTTTTGATGTCAACATAAAAAGCAACTTTAGACAAATTAATTTTAGCAGAGGATGATTCATGAATTGGGCAGCACTCAGACACAGAAGAGGTTCAGAGACCTCTGACCAGCAGGGTAAGCAGTGAGCTTTCATGAGTGGGACACAGAAGCAAAGTAGAGAAATCAAATGTCTACAGTTGGGCATGGTGTGATGAGTTGGCTGTAACTCAGCAAACCTAACTAAGGAATACAACAAGGAGCTACGGAGGAACTCAAATTATGTAGACAGCCTCAGCCTACTTGTGTCCTACTTACTTAACACCTCCTTCCCGTAAACATTGTGAGGCCTTACACATCCATCCCTTCACCCAAAAGTGACCACAGAGGTAGTCACACCAGTATATTTCTTAATTGCATATAAAGATGACATTAATATTTTATCTAATGCCATCATACCATTAGCTAATGCTGAATTAGTAATGGAATAAGATGTTCAGTTTTTTTTTTCCATATTACCTTCTTTTAATAAAGTTCTCTTCCATTACATCACCCATCAAGTGAAAAGTTTGCTCACCTTAGATTTTTTTTTTTTTTTTAGGCAGAGTCTCGCTCTGTCACCCAGGCTAGAGTGCCGTGGCCTCAGCCTAGTTCACAGCAACCTCAAACTCCTGGGCTCAAGTAATCCTTCTGCCTCAGCCTCCCAAGTAGCTGGGACTACAGGCATGTGCCACCATGCCCGGCTAATTTTTTCTATATATATTTTTAGTTGGCTAGATAATTTTTCTATTTTTAGTGGAGACGGGGTCTTGCTCTTGCTCAGGCTGGTCTCGAACTCCTGACCTCGAGCAATCCACCCACCTCGGCCTCCCAGAGTGCTAGGATTACAGGCATGAGCCACCGTGCCCAGCCTAGATTTTTTATACGATCATTTTTTTCCTCACAGGTTGATTGTGGATGGTCTGCCACTGCAGGCTTCATCTCCAACATCATCTTACTCATTTGTAAACTGCCAATTTCTTTGGGTCATTGTCCCCATAAATTTTTCATAAAGCATCACTGATTTCACCATTCTTCCACCCAAGCTTAACCATAAATTTGATATTTGTTCTTGTTTCAATTTTAGCAGAATTCATGTTGCTCTGATAGGAGCTGTTTTCAAACCAATGTCTTTTCCTTCTCAGTGACTCAAACTGTATGGATGTGTTATAACAAGTTAGTATGAATTTGTTTTGGTGTGAAAAACTTGTGCAATCCATGCATAGTTTTTTCATAATATGCATTTTCCATGAAATTTTGAAGGTTTCCTGTATATACCTACACACATAAAAAGCCCTGCAGATATTAAAACGTTAATCAAAATGTCTTTCATTTACATTTAAAAGGCTTTGGCTAAGATAGGGTTAACAGATTTAACAAATAAAATAGAGGATGCCCAGTTAAATTTGAATTTCAGATAAACATTGAATAATTTTTGTTACATGCATGGGACATGCATATATTAAAAGTGATTTATTGTTTACCTGAAATTCAAATTTAACTGAGCATCCTCTATTTTATTTGGCAATCTTAGTCTACGATCAAAGTAACATGACTGTCCTCGAGCTCACATCAGTGTAACAGTGCATTAACTGAAAGTTTTGGCAAAGGCAACTGTAGGGAAGGAAAAATATTTTTCCTTCTATCCATCCTAGGTTCATGCATGAGGCCTCATAACAAAAGGCAGATTAACAAGAAAAACACATATTTATTTAATATAAGTTTTATGTGACACGAGAACCTTCATAAGGAAATGAAGACCTAAAGAAACTATTAAATTCGAGTGTTTTTTATAGTAGGCTTGATGAATAATGTAAACTGGGAACTCAGCAAGGCCTGTTCAGATTCTTCTTGGCATCTCTGTCTTTGAAGATTAGGATGTTCTTACCACTGGCTGTAGAGAGGACATCTCTCACATGAGGGTCTTAACCTGCTTCAGGGGAAGGTCAGAAAATCCCTGCTTAGGCTTTAGGAACCGCTCCAAGGAGTTGGGGGGGTGGGGGAAGAAGGGGAGAGAGACCTCTTGCTTCTGTTGTTTTCTCAAATTCCTTTAGCTTAAAATATTCAACATGCCAAGATGCCCTATTTTGGGGTAGCAAGTCCAGAACTCCATTGCAACAAAATATAAAAGATGCTAGGGTCCAAAGTGCAGAATTCACAAATGTACTAAAAACTGATTCCATACTTCTTGAGCCCTTCAGTAAGATCAAGGATATTAAAAGGGGTCACAGTGTGCAGAAAATGAAATAGAATGTTATAGGGGAGGTTTCTATGGAAAAAGCTGCACCTTCACTCCCCAAGGGGATGGAAGAGATTTTTGCCTGAACATCTCAATGAACATAAAGGCTTCATCACTTGGAGGGCCTCAGCAGGTGGGGAAGAGTATAGACTGAGAGAGTGCAAGTGGCCTGTGCCGGGACAATAGCAAGAGGAGAGGGCTATGTCCATGATGTAACTATATTTCTAGTACTATAAGTCAAAGAATGTGTGTTTCTCATGGGCCAGATGTGGGGGAGAGAGCTGGCTTAGAGCAAAAAAAAAAACTTGGCTCTCAGCACCAGGGCTGAGGATAGAAGAGACACCTCACTTGTGCCATTAGAGCTGCTGCTGCACAGCACCAGTCGTGAACCTTCAAAGTGCCCATGGGACAAAGCACAGTTACAAACACCTGACAGAACCAGAGTGAGAAGCTACTGTCACCAGCTAGGCATGAACTTTGTAGCTCCTTAACTTTCAACCCTAGCAGAGTCAAGAATTACAGCTGGAGAGTCCAGATCCAGGAAAAGATATTAAGTTTCTCTTTCTCTTCCTCAAAAGTTCCAGCTGCCATCTCAACTGCTTATTCTTGATTAAAGTGCTAATTAATATCTTGCTCTAGATTATTTTTAAACTATGCCTTGAGACTGTGCCATAACTTTTAAAGTAGCTACCTACCTTAAGTGTGGGCATAAACATTTTGGCATCTGGTAAATTTTCATCTAATGGAAAAAGAAAAGCTTTCCCTAACTAAATAAAAGTTAAACAAGTAATAGGAGATAAAACTTTTTGGATTAGATACAATGATTCATGTATATTACTATACTAGTTAAATTGGGGCAGGAATTAAAATGGAGCCCTTCCGAAAAAACAAACAGGTTGGCTAGAATAGCTTTCAAGATAAACCCATCTGTGTCCACCTGTCCATCATATTGATTAACTAAAAAAAAAACTATAGCTACTTTACTTGACACTTTTGCCATTTTCACTTTTTTTGATGGCCAAATACAGAGCTAGTTTCAATTTCAGAAGTCTGTACACCAAGATGATTTTCATGCCTTTAAGAGCCTATCACTAAACACTTTTTTTCTGATACTCAGCAAGAATGGGAATGGATGACACATAAAAAATGCTTCTAAATTTGTCTACAATTTTCCATACCTAAGCAAGATTTTCTCTCCAAAAACTTCAGCTTCTCCCCCACACACATATTTTTTATGCCACTTTTTTCCAACTCTCAAGGATTTCTGGTTTCCTTTCTGCAAGACTAGGAACAATGCTAGACAGATTAACCTTCAGAAACTGAGAACAAGAAAGACATATAAACATATCTGGAATCAATAATAAAATCTATTGCAATAATGTGTAACATACTGATGCAGCCAAAATGTGATGTTAGCCAAACATTGCACAATGCTGAAGGCAGCAGTCAAATTTGAAAGTAAAATGGTAGATACTGAAAGCATAGACAGAATGTACAAATTCTTGTAACATAATTATTGCCCTGGGAATGGAGAAAAAGAAGAGTAAAAATGCAGTGACCTGATCTATTACATGTGTCTATCTTCAAAAATTTGAAAACGTCAAAAATACATAGTAGAAGGAGCTACCCTGTTATATTTTCTTTGCTATTATCTTTTATAATAAAAAAATAATTCCACATTTGGAAAAAAAGTATGAGGGGTACTTCTTAAAAAAGTAAAATTGCATATAGTGTCCTTTGAGTCCATCAGATTTATATATCCAAAAGTATTATTTTTGTTTCTCTACTCTTTTCTTTAAAATATACTAAAAGACTAGTTTTAGGGCAATAACCAAGAAATGCTATTGTGTTTTTAAACATTTCTGAAAAACTATGCACTTACTAGTCCTTCAGAAGAAATTGTTAAAGAAAGAATACTATGTGAGTGAGTTACAAATTAGAAGCCCTGGCTGTCATCTCATAACTCAAATCCCAGTTCGTGCCTCCACAGAAACATGGGAGAACCTGAGAAAACCTGGCACAGGGGTGCACACACACACACACGTTACTGCTTTTGCACCATAAACAGTTCTGAAAAGAAGTCATGCCAATGAGTAATTCCACCTTGGAGCCACAGTCTAGAAGAGTCTCTAATATAAAACACATTTGGCTGTAACTTTTCTTCACTTCCCTCCCCTACCCTTTCCCAATACAATTTCAGTTTTTTAAGTGGAATAAGCAAGATGGATGCACTATAACCAAAGATTCAAGTTAAATCTCTGCTTGCCCGTGCAGGTTAATCACAACAGAGTTTTTCAGCCAACCGATTCAAAATAAACCAAGCTCTGCCACATATCCAGAACATTTATTTATTTTAGGTTCTACTATGAGCTTTACTTTGAAAGCTGGTCCTGTAATAGCTACAATGGGAGAACGTCAAATTACATTTTTGAAGTTTTGGGACTTCCCTTTAGCCATAATGTCATTGGGTTAAACGGGCTCAGGCCTGTCCATTACAATTCCCTTTTCTGACAACTAAACTTATACTATTATCATTGTATATAACTTCTTAAATTTGTTTCACTTGACATATATTAAGAAACATTTGAAAAATTGTTGAAAAGTAGAAACAGAGCAAGGAAAATCATCAACCCTACCAGGTACCTTCAACTATTTTTTCTAACATGTTTTGATCTTTGTCTTTTAATCCTTTGACAAAAATATGTGTACTTGAAAATGTATCTATATTTTATCTTATCTTACATGGTTTTATGTTCTGCTCTTTTCACTGAGCATTATTCCATTAGCGCTTTCCATGTTATTTCATAATCTTTGTAAATATTTTTAGTGGCACTTAAAATTTTGTCAAGTGGATGTATCATGGTTTATTCAATCATTTCCTTATGATTAGACATTCTGTTTCCCATTTTTCAGAATTTTTAATGCTAGTACTATGAACTTGAGTCTAAAGCTCTTTTCTATGTTTGGGATTATTTTATTAGGGTAGATTCTCAGGGGTGAAATTACTGTTCAGAGGACATCACGTTTCTTAAGACTCTTCATGTATATTGATAAATTGCTGTCCAGAAAGGTCATACTGATTAGCGCTGCCAGCAGCAATGACTGGTGCAGTCCATCACATACTTACTAATATTTTCATCCTGAGCTCACTAACATCTTTGCTAGTTTGATAGGCAAAAAATTGCATTTCATTGTAACTTTTAGTGCATACTTATCAGAGACATATGCACATGATTGAAGACTTAAAAACCTTATAAAATCTTCTACAAAAACCAATAATCCCCTAAATCTTACCCTACCCCCCACACACTAACTATTTCTCTACTCTCCCCAGAGGCAAACGCGTTCCAGCCAATGTTGCTGCCTTGTCTTTTGACAGTATGAACAGAGGTTTGTGGGCTGGAGCAACATGACATCTCTCCCTCCCTATTCTGATTGCTGATCTGTCAGGTGAGGCAATCCACCTTGACAATGTCAATGAGCTGGAAGGAGTGTCTTTCTGTTGGCATGCACTAAAATGCCCCACTCAAAAGTTTAGGATGTTAAAAAATTTTATCTTATAAAATGCCCCACTCAAAAGTTTAGGATGTTAAAAAATTTTATCTTACTCTTCTTGCTCTTTAACATATTTCTTTCAATAGTCTGTCCCTAGGTCACTCTGCCACCCTTATGCCAACAACCCAGCAACCCACAACCATAATGACAGGAGCCAGGTGTGCTAGCCCACACCTGTAGTCTGAGAGGCTGAGGCAGGAGGATCACTTGAGCCCAGGAGTTTGAAGCTACAGTGAGTTGTGGATGGCGCCACTGGACTCTAGCCAGGGTGAAGGAGTGAGACCCAACCTTTTAAAAAATAATGACAAGGTCAATCACACTTGTCTTCCTTGGCTTTATCACCTGCCTTTTCCCTTGTAGGACAAGCTTCTCAAATAGCAGAGCTTACATCAAAATGGGGAAATAGAAGGGAGTGGGAGGGGAGTTCTGATCTCTATTACTCTCTGGTATGACCCTGGGCAAGTTCCTTAATCTCTCTGGTTTCATTTTCTTATCTGTAAAATAGGAACAATAATAGTACCTACCTCATAGGGCTACTGTAATGATTCAGTGAGCTTGTGTGTGTGGCATTTAGATAAGGAATCTCTCACACGTATATGTGTACCATATGTGCTAGCTGTAAGTACAATTTTATTTTCCACTTAATTCCTGCCATCTGGAATGAACATCTTACATTCTAGTTTATGATTCTTGCTGTAGACCTTTCATACAATGTAACTATTTAATACATAGTGCTTCAAAGCACGGTACAGAACCTGACCTCCTCTATGTTCTATTCCTATTCTCCCACCAGGACTTCTCAGAGATTCAGCATCGAGGCTTTCTGTGCTCTGTCACAAACTTACTATTAGAACTTTTTAAATGTCAGTAACAATAGGTTAGGAGATATCCAGCTGGATCTATCAGGGCTGTTAAATTCGTAAGTGAACATAAATGATTTCAGGGAGAATTGTCACCTGTGCCGTGGTTGATCTCAGTGTACAAGATGACAAGTGCTCCCAACCTCAGGTATCAGACAGAATTCAGTCAGAGAAGCAGAACCACTATATATAAAATAAGGGATTTGTTACCAGGACTGGCTCTCACACAATCATGGGAGCTGGCTCAGGGGTGTTTGTAAGGCTGCTCTCCTGTAAAGTAGGGGAGATTAAGGTCCAGCTGGAACCTAGGAGGGTAGGACAGAAGCTATATTTATTCTCACTGCCTATGACCTTGATGACGCAGTGTCATGCACAGTCGGCAGCCTTTATCATGTAGCTAAACACACAAATGCCAAAAGGGGGAGAAGTGAGAGGAGGACCCAGAGAAAGGGGGTGAAGCTGCAGCCCCAGCTGCTGTTCCACACCAAGGTTTAAGACAGTGAACTACACCATGGCTCCTGCTCAGCTTCCACTTCCCAAATACAAAAATGGCTCTAGTAGCACTCTCTAACTGGAAATACACAAGAAAGGGAATCTGGGAAATGCAGATCAGCCTAGCGAAGTTGACACATTACAGACCCACCACATCTCTCAAAATGTTTTAATGGGTCATACGTGCCTCACCCATAATTGTTTGTAAGTGTATTGCCACCATTTATGTGATCTCTGTACCATGTACTTAATATAAGGTTGTAAACACCCTCATTCCCTTTCCCTCCATCATGTCATATCCCAATAACTCAAACCTAGTTATCCAGCATTACTCACCCTGTACTTAAATTAGCTTAATATGGCCAGAAGAAAACCTGAAACCATGCTGAACAGCCCAATTTTAAATTCAGGAATAAAAATCCTAACTAAGCCTTCAGTACTGCCTGTAAAATGTACTATTTCCCTGGTCAATTCACTTTACTATTCTCTTATATTACTTTTATATAACTTCTCAAATTTCTAACACATCTTCTGTATTAGTCTTCTTGGGCTGCCATAACAAAATATGACTGAGTGGCTTAAACAACAAATTTATTTTCTCATGTTTTTGGACACTTGAATGCCAAGCTCAAGGTGCTGGGCAATTTGATTCCTTGGTGAGGACCCTCTTCTTGGCTTGCAGACAGCCACCGTCTCACTGTGTCCTCACATGGCAGGCAGAGAGCGCAAGTTCTCTGGTGTCTCTGCTCACAAGAGCATGAATCCTATCGGGAGAGCCCCAGCCTCACGACTTCACCTTCATCTAATTATGTCTCAAAGGCTGCATTCCAGATACTATTACATTAGAGGCTGGAGGTTAGGGTGTCAACATACAAACTTTGTGGGGTCACAATTCAGAATCTCCCTCCCTTTTTCTGAATAATTCTTGAGTTTTATATTATACAGAAAATGGATACAAGAGAATGTGTACATCGTCATGCTTACAAATCTATCCACCCACCCACATTTGAATTCATATATTCTGCTCCCCTCCTGTTCCTATGGCTGAAATATACACACTTCCTTACAAGACCTAGTGCTCTCCTTGCACACTAGATTGGATGCTTTCTTGCTCACTACAGAACCTCACTCCAGGAAATGATCCTCTTTCTCCTGCAATATTGATTTTTTTCTTCTCTGCACATTCTCATGAGCATACAAACATGTAATATCTGTAATACTGACAAAACCTCTCCCTTAATCTGATGTCCTCCTATACACTAATGTCTTTAGAACAATATTCAGAAGTTGACTATACCCACTCTTTGATCTATTTTCTTCACATTCTCTCCTGGATCCATTCCAAACAGGCTTTCCTTGGCACCAGTCATAGATTTCCATCCTCTCTGATCTACTGGCAGTATTTGATAATGTTGATAACTCCCTCTACCAAAACACATTGTTCTTCACTTTTGCAACACAAGGCACTAAAATCTCCTCCTTTACTGTTTGCTTTTCCCCAAGATCCTTTGCTGCATTCTCCTTATTGCCCCAACTTCTGAAGGTCAGAATGCCTGATAAATCAATCTTCTTTTCTTGCTAAACTCATCCTTAAGTAATCTCATCCAGGCCCTCAGTTTTACATAACTCATGATATGAAGATTCCTAAATGTAGGCTCTAACCCCAGTTTCTATACTTCTATATGCAACAACCATTCAACTTCTCCAAGTATATATCTACTAAGCATCTAACATTTGAAATTTTTTAAATAAAATTCCTGATTTTCTTTACCCCCAACATGGCTTTCCCCCAATAGTCCCCTTCTCAGTAAATGGCAACTTTATTCATCTAATCACACAGACCAAAAATCTGTAGGATTATCCCATCTCCTCTTTTTCACATGCCATAGAGCCAATCAATAAATCTCACTGGTTCTTTTTTCAAAATACATCCAAAATCTACTCTTTTCTACACAGGTGGTAGCCTGGTCTGAGCCTGAGCACTTTTCTTCCTAGACAGTTGCAAGTCCACAGTCTAGTCTTTATAAAACTATTATAATAGAATGGGCCTTTTTTAAATGTTAGATTATACCAGACATATCCTCAAAATCTCCTAGTAGTTCCCCATCTCTAATAGAATAATCCAAAGCCCAAATATGGTCTACAGATTCCATACCATGGCCCATAACTATCTGACCTCATTTCCATTCATCCCCTTACTTTACTCTGGCTACATTGGCTTCCTTGCTGTATGTAGAACACATCAAGCATGCTCCAACCACAGGACCTTTGCACCTACTATGCCCACTGCCTGGAATTCTTTTTATCCCAAGATAACTTCATGGCTAAATCATCACTGCGGTCAAGTCTTTCTTAAATGCCATCTCATCCTAGAGGCCTTTGTTGAACACTTTAAATAAAAGAGCTCCCCTGACACACTCTGTGCCCTTATTCTGCTTTATTATTTCTTTATGTTAATATCACAAATCAAACCTAACATATAAGCATGAAATGGCTAGATTTGAATCTTGTCTCCACCCCTCTGTCATGACCCTGGGAAATTGCTTACCTCTCTGATTCAATTTCTGCATGTGTAAAATGAGAATAATAGAACCTAACTCATAGGGCTGCTAAATTGTGGAACAATTTGACAATATGTATGTATCTGAGCGTGCGCATGTGTATGCAAGAGAGAGAAATATAATGATTACAAATATCATTTGTTTCCTTCCTTTAGAGTGTAAGCTCAGTGGGAACAAAATTTTTGCCACTCTTGTTCCCCACTGTATTCGTAGTATTTAGAATTGCCACTGCACATGGTAATATTAATATTTCTTGAATGGATTAAAGAATGGGTATTGCTGTTGTGTGCATTATGCATCAGGCCACTTAATGCGCTTAAGTTTTAATAATGTTTAGTTGTCTTTTGATGCTTCTAGGTATCCAAACAATTTTAAATAATTTCTATTTTCCTAAATTTATTAAAATTTGTTTGTATCCTTTTTAATTGGCCAAAAGTTTTATAGCAACAATAATAATGGTTGCTGTTCTCCCACCTCAGTTTTAAAGAGAACACATAATAGTGGCTACTGCCTTAAAAAAAATGGTCCTCATAGAATCAATTTTGAAGCATAATAGAATTCCTTTATAATGAAATACGATGGTCAAAGAATTTTCTTATTTAACCTTGTAAAGTAGTAAAGGTTTCTGTGTGGCAGCCAACTGTGGCAATCTAAGCACGTGGACCCTGGGACCATACAGACAGCTCAACTCCTAGCTGTGACCACAAGCCCAGTGACTTTGAGCAAGTCACTAATGCTCTCTGATTCGACTTATGTTCATACTTCCTCAAAGGTTTACTGTAATAATTGTGAATAAAGATGATAATGTGCTTGAAGGGATTCACAAATAGTCTAACATATACTATACACTAAACATATTGTGTCTCTTTTCATTTTTAAAATCATTTTTATATACTTCATTTGTTTTCAAGTATATATAGAAAATTTACTAAATATTAGCCATTAATTCAGCCACTGAGATAGAAGGTTCTCAGTCTGATAAGAGACAGATCGTGAAACAAATAATTATAGTGCAATGTCAGATGAACAGATGTTTAACTGATGTTAAGTGAAAATCTTAACCTATAGTGTACCTCTCTTTGTAAACTTTCCAGTTTAAAGATATAATTTATCCTCTATTGGCGAAGGCTAGAAGTTTCAGTTCATGTATATCTGTACTAGAATGGGGAAGATCAGAAAGAAAAACTACACAGATACTCATTCAGTAGAATGACACCCTGGTTTTGATAGTTCAAAATAGGAAAATCTTCAGTAATTCCTAAACATCCAGTTCTACCATTAGCAGTATATTCAAACTATTACATAAAAAAGTGCCATTAGTACAAAATGAAAAAAAAAATCATAAGACTTCCATGTGCCCTTCAACTGTTTTCTTTTCTGAATTTCCAATAAGCACTTAATTGTGAGATAAGGCAAAAGTCCAAAATACCACCCTGGTATTTTTCCAATTTCAGAAAAATAAATAGACATTAAAGTTAGACCTCAAATATTATATTCACCTATCATCATCTATCTTTACTTAGAAAACAATAGTTGACTATCCAAACAGAGTGTTTGATTGATCCTAGGTTCTCAAAACACAGATGAATGGTTTTGGACGGACGCTTCATCAATGACAAATTGGCCTTGAGGGAAATACAACTACCTTGGAAAAATGCCACGTTATCCAACTACTTTTAGTTTCAGCAGTACTCATTCAAAACTATTTTCTAATCTAAAATTTCTAAGTACACTTTTGTTAAAATAAATATTAAGGAACTCTTTAAATTAGATTTAAATAAATCCACAAAAAGCTAAGATTACAGTTTTAAGTAACCCACTAATCAGCTCTCCAATTTTTATGGCAATAAAATTATTGGCAAGATTTTACAAAGTGGTTGATGGCATCAACCAGAAAGCTCTGTTTATAAGTACATATTATCACATTAGGGGCACAATGTTTTGATTTTTAGAGCATTCCATTGAAGTTCTGACCTTGAACTGATCTGATTAATACTTTTTCTTGTAGTGGTTGTATTTCACTTTTGACAGTACTCAGTGGGAACAGGAAAAATGTTCCATTTAAAATTAAACTCTAAGTATCTATGATTAGCACTGTTAGCACCAAAAGCTGTGAAATTATCTCCTAAATGTTCTTCAGAAACTAGAGTGGAGGAAAGGTCTACAGAAGCTTTACACAGTGCTTTCAAGACAAAGCAATAGGAGCCTAAAAATTTCCTACGTGGGTAGATCACTGATTACTGAGATGTTTCTGCTGACTTGATGTTAAATGTTCTCTAATCACAGAATTAGACACTCACAAACATGCTATCACACAAATACCACCACCACATACAATTGTGAGGGCTCATTATACTACGAACTTGTTCTCAATCTACCCACTCCATCTTTTTTGCTGTCATTTTTTCATTTTATTGTACATTTTGTAGTTTCTTGTCACTTGTTTTAATATCATGTACAGGAAATCAGTTGATCAAACCTTAAATGCAAAGAACAAATGAAAAAAACAACAAAGTATGTCTTAGATTCTCAACTTCATAAAAATGGATCTATGGATGTGTTTTCACACACTTGCACATATGCATGCACACAATTCTTGGTCTGGAGCTCTACCAGTGTAATTCAGCCACCGTTATGTTTCTGCTTTGTCTTCCATTCTCCATTTCTCCAGCAAACAGCTTCCTCACTCTGTCCTGTCTGCTTTTTCTCCTAATACTGCCTACTTCCAATATCCAAATACAGAAATCTAATCACCCCAGCTCATCTTTTAAACCTGCTGTTATCATAACTCATTGGTCAACATAGGGATTGACTGCTCTTTGAGACCTACCCCTGGTCCCCCAGGCACATCTAGTTTTGATGATCCCATGGCTGAAAAATAAGCATCTAGACATACCCCCTCTGCAGCCATTGCTGACAGCTTAGTTCTCCTTAGATTGGGCCAGAAGGAAGCAACTGTTATGATTGTGGTTTATTACAGCAATTGAAGTTTCTTCTCTATCTCAATGGTCCCCAAACCCTGCCCCCACTGTGAACCAGTGTACCCTTCCAGAACCACTTTCTATGACTGTGGAAGGTGTATAGCTGCCCCCCTTCTCCAGGAACTATTCTCACCCCACAGGGTACTGCTCTCTCCACTCTTGTTCCCTTTCCTTCTCCTGCTATACTTCCTCTTACAGAATTTTTTTTTTCCTAAAGAACACTCCCTCAATAAACCTGCACCTGAATCCTTGCCTCAGGCTCTGCTTCTAGAAAACATAACCTAAGAAATCTGTTAAACCAAACTCCCTTTATCACTATATTGGAAATAAATAATTCTGCCTGCTATTATACTTTTGACAGTAATAACCTTGCATTTTTTAAAAGTCTAGAATGCATGTTCTATTTTGACTTCACACACGGTGTCATTCAAATAGAGATACATACTGCATAATTCATTTACTGAAATGGAATTTCACCACAAATCCCTTGAGTTTTTGGTGAAATTAAATGAACTATAACAAACTTAGCAAATGTATTTATACACATCATATTTTTTAAAAATTAAATTTCCAGGATTCAAATTTTGAAACTGACTAACCTAGTGGGAAATAAAATTAAAACATTTGGATTTAAGAAGAAATCAAAACAAAAACCTTCTTAACAGTGGAGCTTTTGTAAAATGGAGAATAGTTAGTCTTAGAACCATTTCTCCCCCCAGAAATAGTAGACAAGGAAGAAAAAGGGACCAAAATAAAATTTTACAAAATACAGATAACAAAAGCTGGTATTATATTTAGATTTCAGTTCTCAAAAGCCAACTCCTTCAAAGATTAATGCTTTATCTCTTGCACTGTTTTATACCTGTTTATTTTTTAATAGAATCATTTGAGATGACTAGTTTAGAGGCTAACTAAAAGTAATCCCAAGAAAAATTATCATAGAGTGTCTCTTGTTATTCCAGTAACTTGTCCAGCATGTTGATTCAGGGATACTTAGTTTCAAGCTTCATTTAAAGACATGAAAAGTTTCTATGTTAATTTTCATGTTGTCAATTTTAATTAGGTCATTGCTGTTACTATTTCTGAAACCTCTAAACCTTTTTTGATCTTAGATAAATATTAAACATCAGCCTTTTATTGTTGCTTTGTAATCCCACTACTGATTTGGCTTCTCTATATTTGATTAGCTTGCATTGAATTGGTTTTAGATTCCCGGTAATACTGATGGTTTCTTAGTTTTATCTGAAATATAACTCAAGTCTAGCATTTTCCAACAAGATATCCTTCCAATCTCTTTCACTTTCTCTATACTATAAGGACAGTAAAGCTTAAATTCTACACTTTGAGTCTCTCTTCACAGAGTGAGAATGATTAAGACAGACTCCCTCCAGTTAAGAGGTCATCACTGAGTTTGAGAAAGGAAAAACCCTTCATCAAATACTACAATCAATAAATCATAAATATTGATACCCATCCAGTAGGGCAAGATACCAATCATACAGGTGTATCTTTTATTGTTGATATTATTTGTATTATTATAACTATTTGCCGAAAATTCTTTTCACTTTAATACAAAAATTCAACATTTACCAAATAACCCTCTGTTGAATAAGGAGAATTGGTTTACTGGTCCCTCCATTCTGTCTGCTTTTGAAGTGTGTTTATGTGTAGCAGATACTGAAAAGCTAAAAAAAGTTATATTTCAACTTCCTCACAGCTAGGATTCTGGATGCCAAACAGGTTGCACCCATGTAAGATCCAGAAGATGGAAGTGGGGTGGAAGCCAGTGATCTTCCTCATTGCCATTTTCTGTGGGCAATCACAGCGAGGTGTTGGGTCTTTCTGACTGGTGCTCTTGTGCCCAGTCACTGCCCTAGCAATGCCAGAAGTTACCAGGAGTGCTGTGGTGGCCTTGTGATTCCTACCCTTTGTGGCAGAGGCAGTGGCTTTGCTGATCGGCCAGATCCTCAATTTGTTCTGAGGGTCATTCCTGGAAGGACCTACCTAGAGGCAACTCTTCCCTTGTTTCGAATCCTTTTCTACTACTTAGATTTTTGTTCCTTGCAACTGTATTCTGATACTGCCTCAGGAAGAACAAGTTAGAAACGAGCAGCCAACATGTATTTGAGGTAAATCAGAAAATTCCAATTAGAAGTTTGAAATGATTTCCAAGCATGTCAGCCACTGAAGATCAAACTCTGTTGCAGCCGGAAGGCAGTGACTGACCTATCGTGCTATGGGAAATACAGCAGGCTGCAGAAAGCAGAGTTCTTTGAAGTCAGACAGGAATAGACAGTCCAGTGGGTTCCCGGTTAGAACTCTAGTCTCGAAACAGGCTGGCAAAAGAAAAGGTAACAAAATCAAAGAAGAAACCTTTCTGCCATGAAGTTAAAAGTCCCATGGTCATCAGTGTCCCATGCCTGGGCAGGTAACCCATGCTAAGCTCTAGAGCAGGTGGACAGCCCATAGCATAGTAAAGAGAGTGAAGACTTTGGAAGATGACAGCCCTGAGGTCTCCCATCCGCTTTGCTCCATACTGACTGTGTGACCTTCATCTTCCTTGGTCTCTGAGCCTCAGTTTCCACAATTTTAAAATGTGGATATTAACACCATGCACCTAGGGGAGTTTTATTAGAAATAAAGTGTGCAAAGCACCTATAGTGATTGGCTCATAATAGATATTCAAAAATGGTAATTAACTATACTTCCCTCAGCTTTTAATAGTAAATCTACTCTACACCAAAGCAGAAATAAAATATGAAAATTAAAACAAAAGACAGCAATAAGATAAATTGCAAGAAATAAAGCCACGAGGACTCATAGTGTCTCATGGGTCCTGAGACATAGGAGAAAAGGAAACATTCTCTGATGGTGAGAAGAAAGGAAATAAAGTAGTCTGGAGACACAAAGAATCCAGGACGGGCCCTCCTGCTGCAGTAACGCTGGGTAACTGTGAAAACATGAGGGCTGCTCTCAGCAGCAGATGCATGCATAATGGTTTCTATTAGAACTCTGTTTTCACTCAAAATACTTGCCAAAAATTTTCTTGAGATGAAACTTTTTCTACAGCTCAAATTGATTATTTAAGGTAGCATTGGAAGAAAGTAAAGACATACTTGTTATTCGAATGCCAGGAGGTGGGAAAGAGACATAAAATTATAAGATGCCCCTTGTAAAAAGTTAATTTGTATGGCCAATCTAACATAGTTATTAAAAAGCAGTTGCTTATTGAAATTTAGCACATCAAAAGGCATTACAATGACAGGCTCTATACTCCTTTAAAAGTTCTAAATACAGACAACACTGACTAAAATAAAATAATGTGAACTCCATGTGGTTAGCAATAACATTGCCCACTTATTTGGGCCAGTGTTGCTTATTGTATGCAAACTGTGCCCACAGCACAAATATAACTAGTCCATCCAGCTAAATTAATCAAGCTATTGGTCACTTCAATGAAACAAAACATGGCAATTATTTCAACATGCAAATCAAAGTTGTGTATAGACAGACAGATCTACAACCTTCTAGTTAATATCCTTCATCCTAAAAACCATATCCAAATAGCGTAGTGTATGCATCATTATTATAAACTCATTAAATATGAATTCAACTGTTAGGGACAACTAACCATGTTTAATAAAGTTCAGTCTTTCTCTAGTGCCATTTTTCTTTAAGAACATCTGCTTTGGTCAGGCAGAAGTAAGTCTGAAAATTACAACTGTCTTGAGCTTGGCCCAGAATTATGATGGTCTCTGGGAAAGCCATGAGCTCTGGTTACTTTAGGAAGTATCAACAAGCAATACAGGTGAAATTGATACAACTTGGAGGGTCCAGCTAAATTTAGAATGCAGATCCATGCAGATATTTGAACAGAGTAGGAATCAGGGAATGAGGCACTAATATTGAAACTTGATGGCATTAAGTACCTGGTTACTGGCATCCTTCAGCTCAACAATCCCTTTGAGGCATGAGGAAGGTGCTATAAAATCTCCTCCACTCTTGGATATTAACCACATGTAGTACCCTGTGCTTTACTGACATCAGTTCAAGCCCTCAGAAGAACTTCTGGCTAAGGACTTCAACTTGCCTCTCGTGGAAATAATAGCTTTTTTACAAGCCAAGGCTTCCCTCCAGCCTGCTTGCAGTTTCAGTCTAGTGTTCCTCAAGCCACAGCCTGCTCCCAGGCCCTTGTGGTAAACGAGCGCTTTAATAAGAATACTGCAGCAGCTGGTGTCACCATGTTGAGCAAGAATATCTACCATTCTTTTCCCAGAGTTTCTGCCCTAGCTGCCTCCCCAGGTTCTGGTAGCCAACAGGTCTTAAGTACAATTCATGCCATCCCCTCCATCAGTCTGCAGAGTAAGATACCTGGCCTACAGGCCATCCTGGTGGTGGTGCGATCATTTGTTGCCTGTGGTATAGACTTCCTTCCTATAGATGGGTCCATGGCAGCTAAGTCTTCAGATTGCCAGTCAAGGATGTCCACGAGCTGGTTCTAGCACTAACTTTCCATTTATTTTCCTCAGTCACACCCCATGCTTTCTCTCCACTGAGCCTTTGTCTACACTGCTACATCCACCTGCAGTTCTCTGCCACCTCTCCAAATCCTGCTCTCCAGGTAGAGTTCCAAGGCCAATTTCTCCACAACCTTTCTGGTCCCCACAGGAAAATGTGATTTCTCTTACCTGTGACTCATGCTGCATGTTATTAATATATTTTTTCTAATTTTATGGTACTGTAGGGGAAGAAAAAATATGTTTTCCTCTACCCATCCTAGTTTCTCCAGTATGTAGTCCTATGAATTGGACTGACCAAAGACAGATTAACAAAAGAAAAACAGAAGTTTATTAACATTTGCATTGCACAGGGGAGCACATGCAATGAGTAACTCCAAAAGGTGATTAGAACTTGAACTTACATACCATCTTAAGCTAAACAAAGGAAGGGGATTTTCCAGCTTTTGGGTGCAGGACACAGGTTATAGGAAGTGACAAGGAAAATACGTTAAATGAAGGTTATTTAGCAAGGTTGGTTGTGTAGAATTAAGTCCCTGACTTCTCCATTGATAAGAGTTGCTAAGAATTTTTCCTGTGTTTTCTGGTTCTAAATGGCCTTTAGCTCAAAATAATCACTATGGCACAAAGGCATATTTTGGGGTGGCACGTTCTGGTACCTGTCAGCACATACCACTCATTATTTTGTATAGTGGTTCCCCTTATCCACGTGGGATATGTTCCAAGACCCCCAGCAGATGACTGAAACCTCAGATGGTATTGAACCCTATGGAGTCTGTTTCTTCCTATACATACATACCTAGGATAAAGTTTAATTTATAAACTATGCACAGTGAGAGCTAAACAACAATAATAAAATAGAACAATTATAACAATATACTGTAATAAAATTTGTGAATGTGGTCTCTTGATTTCTAAATAGCTTACCATATTATTAAGTTTAACCTAAAGCTGCCTCCTTCCATATTTTAAGTTCAACCTCAAGGTTTCTCCAGACATAGTGAACTGTAACCTAACGGCATGTATAAACAGGCTCTAACTTACTCTTGTACCAATCAACAGTGTCCACCAATCATAGGCAGCCAACTGTTCAAACAAGGCAAATCTAGCTGTTTCTGTACCTCACTTCTATTTTCAGAATGTCCTTTTCCTTTTTCTGTCCGTAAATCTTTTTCCATCACGTGGCAGCACTGGAGTCTGTCTAAACCTATGCTGGTTGGAGGCTGCCTGATTCTTCGCTCAATTAAACTCTGTTAAATTTGTCTAAAGGTTAACACTGTACAACTCACCCTTCTTGTGATGATGTGAGATGACAAAATGCGCATGTGGTAAGGTGAAGTGAGGTGTATGACATGGGCACTGGGATGTAGCATTATTCTGCTGCTAGGGCAGGAGGAGGATCCTCTGCTTCAGGTGACCCTGAGTCATCGAGCGGTGGTGATGTCGAGGGCTCGATGTCAGGGGCAGAAGATGTTGATGACTAACAGGCAGGTAGCGCCTACAGTGTGGATCCGCTGACAAAGAGACAATTCATGTTCCAGGGAGGACAGAGCAGGACAGCACGAGGTTTCATCATTCTACTCAGGATGGTGCCCAATTTAAAACTTATTCTTAGACTACAGTTGGATGCACATAATTGAAACTGCAGATAAGGGGGACTACCACATCTGAAGACATCTGATCTTGCCTAATGTTACTGTAACTGGATCATCTTGACACAGATCAAACTTGGAAACTTTCCCCTTACCCCAAAAGATGCTTTAAAATGAGTAAAAGAATAGGAAAAAAAAAAAGTTCTATCTCCTTTGGGAGAGGCTGGGTAGGTGATTACTCATAATTTTTGGAGAGAAAAACACTTGGAATCACTAAAAATTGCTTTACTTACAGATTGGTGTGACTGGGTGGCTCCATTCTCCTTAGAAAGAAAGCCAATTGATAATTTCTTAGATATGAAATTCGTCTCACTTGGATTTTTTCTAATAAAGTACAAATGACAGATTTTATAAGATATTGCAAAAGTCCTAAGTTTTTGACAATTCTAAGACATTTTTTATTAAATGAAGGGACATATATACAATGTGAGCTCCTTATATGTGTAAAGAAGCACACTAGACACCAGAATAATGGAGATGAAAAGCCACAGCCCCTAAGAAACTTTAGCTAGCCATTCACAACACATCCACTCATGCAAATTCTATTTATTTAGTGAAAACAAATAGCATCTGCCTGTCTATCCAACACCTGGCTAGGCTCCGGGTGACATGGTCCTGCCTTCAGCATAGCTAGTAAGAAAAAATTCAATGTATAACTATAAAGCACGATGAGCACTATGAAGGAAACAAATAAGGTAAATTAACAGATAATTATCCACTTGGATATGTGACGGAAGAGCTCCACGGAGATGAGGTTTCAGCTGAGAACTGAAGGTCAAGAAGTAATCATTTATGAGAACACTGGCCCAGACAGAGGATAGCGTGTTGAAGGCTTTAAAGTAAGAAATACCTTCTAGACTGATTCAGCAAGACATGATGAGGGCTTAAGCTGTTACAGCGATAATATGTATATTCTTTTCACCAAGTATTTACTGAGTAAATACAGACACAATCAGGTGAGAAAGACAGACACTGAGCACGTGTTGGGGCTCTGAAAATGAAGGCCTCAGAGTCAGAATCAAAGTTTCTCTCTGAACTCCTCCTGCCCTCTTGTCTCTCACCCCTCTTTCTCCCCAGAGGCTGGCCATAGAAACTGGAATTCCTCTTCCCCAAGGCAAGTCATAGAAACCAGAAACCCTTTTCTCCAAAGCCAGCCATAAAATCTAAAAGTATTACCCTACCTTTCCCCCTCCTTTCCGTGTAAAAACTGGCCATAAAGAAATTCTCTGGCTTTCCCTTGTTCGATTGCAGGCCATAAGACCCCCACTCCAGAGAGGGTCCTCCCACATACCCAGAAAGAAGGAAAGCTGCTCAGAGAGGCCGTCAAGAATCTGGACAGACACGCCTTGCTGGGTTTCCCGCCTCAGTCTGTTACTATTATTAGATCATACCCTTTTTGTCCCATCATATTTCTACACACCTGTTTCACTGAACCTTCACACTGGGTCTGTGGGGTCTTCAGTCCCCCCTTGTCACATAAAACGATGGTCAAATAAATTTGTTATGGTCTCTTTCCTATTTATCTATTGCCAGTTAATTTCAACAGACTGAAATATCAAATCTACTGAAATATCAAACCTTCAAAGGGAAAGTTTGAACTTCCCTATGCATGTAAGGTGTGACAAGGTGTCACATGCATGGAGGCAGCAAGCAGATTTTACCAAGCCTAGAAGGACTGGGGGATTTCTTTCAAACAAACTAATAATTAATCCAAATTTTGAAATATAAGTTAGCTATTCACTAGAGACTCAGGAAATTGCCCAAGAAGAGGGAACAGCCTCGGTCTTCTGGTTGTAGGTTATCTGAATGTGAGGGCCAGGTTTATCTTATTTCGGGAGATTATGTAATCTCATGGGAGATTACAAGCAGTGTAGATATGATGGATGTTAGAGGAGGAGGTACCGAGATGTTGAACACAAAACCAAAGGGAGAAAGGACTACTCATGGCTGAATAAAGAAAGGAGTTGAAACACATTTGAGCCTGATGGGACATTAGTTCCCACTGAAAATCTTTTGTGTGAGAGTTAGCCTTTTAATTTTTGTCATCAGGTCACTACTGTATACTTTGTACCTTCTACCTCTGAAACCATGCTGTTAAGAATGTATTTTAGTTCCTTTTCAAAATTGATATCAATGGGTTATCTGAATTCCTCTCCTTGGGGTACATTTTTGTTTCTTTTCATCAGAATAGATTTCCTTAAGAAAAAAAAATGAAGATTTTATGGGAATTAAAGTATGTCACAAAACAGCTATACATCTTCCCCTGAAGGCTTCTAAAGTAATTTTGAACTCAGAACATTTCTGACTTTTTTTTTTTTTTTTTTTTGCTGTCCACAACATAAAGAATGCATTAGAACAAGAGAAAGTTTGCAAAAGGCAAATGCTCTCCTTCACCTAAAAGAACAATTGGTGGGAAATACTAAAACATTTATTGTTTTTCTAAAAGCTTTACCAAATGATGAAAAGTTCATACAATTCCTAATCAAGTGTTTACCATGGTGACATTGGATTGTCAAAATAGTTTAGATCTGTGATTTCAGAAATTGCTGTTCTAAGTATAATTTTATGACACAACAAATTGTCCCATGATTATGGAACTTACAGTACTATGGAAGTTGTATCATAAGAGCACAGCTAAATGCAGCTTGTAGAAGCAACGTATAGAAATCTTGACCCCTGTGTCTCCTTCTCTGGGAAACCTTCCTATCTTCCTTGGAAGACCTGGTTACTTTCTGTACTCAGCCTTTCATTACAGCAGTTATAATTGATGGTGGTTATTGTTCACATGCCTGCCTGCCTCACTAAACTGAGTGCCTCAAGGGCAGGGACTGTTTATTATTTGTCTTTCTAACTACACAAGCTTGCATATAGTAGATGCTCAAAAATATATTTTGCAGGAGCAAATGTGAGTGGAGGTATTAAGACTTACAATTGAGGTCACCAAAGATTGGACCTCTGTCATAATAACTTGTATAAAACTTAAAGGGAGATGCTCATTTAAAGAGACCTCCTCTCCCCTATAACTCAACCAACATTCAAATACCCTCTCAGCCATTTTAACACCTAGTTCTTTTAAGTGTTTCCCTTCATTCCATATATTCACTCTCAGGACTGAGTCTCGGAAACATAGCCATGTTTAAACATCTGGGATTCATCATGCTGGTTCTGTTAATCAAAGTTCTGGAGATCAGTTCCAGATGTTGACTAACTAAAGTCACACAAGCATTGTTCACATTTTTAACTACAATCAGACCTAACTTCCCATATCAGGAAAGTAGCTTAATTTGTATAGGTAGGAGTTACACTCTGAACTATTTTTTTTAATTAACTCTCTGATAAGGCTGATAGGCTATCCTGAAAGTGAATAAATATCAATAAAATTTCAAGATATATTTTAGAAATTTTACATTTAGTCACATTAACTCATAGATGTCATAAGAAGGAAAGAAAAATACTGTGCAAATGTCTACTCTGTTGGACACCGTGATGAATAATTCCATGTGTACTGTCTTGTTTAATTCATTTAAATCTCATCATGACTGTATGAAATAGAAGTTATCTCCATTATTACAGATGAAGAAATACAGGCTCATTGATGTTAATTGCATTGTTGAAAATCTCATGCTTATTGTCTAAACTGACATTACAGACTAGTTTTTTGACCCCAGATTCAGTATTCTTTCCCAGAAATTTCACATAATATCAGCCAGAACAACAAATTTCAAAAAAAAAAAAATATATATCTATAACCTTCTTGGAAAACATTTTCCCAAAGAAGATCATAAATGTAAAACCTATGTTTACTTTTTAAAATAATTTAGTATTTTTGCCAATATGAAAGATAGTTTAATTATCTGATAACATAATTAGATTTTTATGAAGCCCAGGAAATCTGGCATATGAGAAAAATAAAGTAAATCAATCCAATTCCAATGCTGGAGGTGCTATAATAAACACCCTGCAACCCAAAGATGCTGCAGGGCTCTAGAAGAAGCCAATGTGCCACCAGTAATAGTCATAGGCTGACTTCTGATGTACCAGGATCATGGGATAAGTGTTCCAAGTAGCCCACCTGTGACAATGCAACTTGATTCTGAATAACTACAACAGACATTTATTAAAACAGTGTTAGGCTCAAAAAAGCTGTAAAATCTCTAAAGATGAAAACAAAAGAGATGTGGAGGAGAACAAAGAGAAAGTAGAGGAAGAACAGAGAGCTAAACCCTGATTTGTGCTGGTAAGCAAACACAGAAGTCAAGGTTCCCCGATTCTAAGAGCGCAGTCTTGGGCTCTGGAGACACCAAGGCCATTCTTCAAGGTCAAGATGCCCAACATGAAGGCAGGATTTGCCACAGGAGCTAAAATGACTGTAGACATGTGTGCCTTTGGCTCCAGTAGAAGCAAATGTAAATCTTACATGGCAGAAAGCCACCCCACATTAGGCCTTCAGAATACTCAAAGATTAAGTATAAAGTGAGCTCATTTTTTTTTAATTCACCTAACAATAAGTAAAACAGGCCTGCATGAATAAGAGTCAGCAGAAACAACAAAAAGCAAATTAAACTGCCAAATACTTGAGATATTGGAATTAGGTGGTAGGAAGTAGAAAATGATATTATAAAATGTCTAAGCAAATTTAAAAACATAGTAAAAATGAGTAAGGAACAAGAGATTATTAAAAATGACCAAGCAAATTGATTGTAAAAAGACCAAGTAGAAGTTTTATAAATGAAAAATTCCTTGAAATTAAAAGCTTAATTGGTATGTTAAGTAACATTAGACATAGCTGAAGAGACAACTAGAAGCAAGAGCTGAAGAATTTGCAGCACTGAGACAAGGACGTGAAAATATAAAAGAGAGGTTAAGAGCTATTGAAGACAGATATATGTTTGACTTTCTCATTTTTATTCTAATTGTAATCCTTAAAAATATTACAGAGGAAGGAAAAAAGGCAATATCGGAAGAGTTGACAATTAAGCTGAGAATTACCTAACATTTATAATAGAAATCTACAGATAGAGGATTTCTAATATACAGCAAGCAAATTACGCAATGAAAAATCTAAAAGTAAAGCATAGTAAAACTTCAGAACACCAACGATAAAATATCTGAAAGATAGCCAGAGAAAAAACCACAGTACCTACAAGGAATATGATTTAGTCTAACAGCAGATTTCTCTACAGCTTCAAGCCAGAAGTCCCTAATGTCTTTAAATACTGAGAAAAATAACTATCAACCTAGAATTATGTTATAAAAATTTTTTCAAGGGCACTGTCAAACAGAAAATCATTATGTCAATGTCAAAACACATTTCCAAAATTAAAAACTGAGTTTACCACCAAGAGACCTTTACTAATGTACATTCTAAAAGATATAAACAAGGAAAGATTCTAGCAAGGTCTGAAATGCAAAAAAAAAAAATACTGATCAAAGAAAGTATTAAACATGTAGATTAATCTAAAAAGAGAATATAAACTAAAAAATAAATGATGACTAAATTCTGGGTTATTAAAGACCTAACAAAGATGCTACACTTACACTGTTCAATAGTGTATCTACCAGCCACAAATTGCTATTTAAATGTAAACAAAAAAAAAAATAAATAAATAAATGTAAACAAAATTAAGTTAAAAATTCAGTTCCTCGGTCACTGACCACTTCTCTGGTAATCAACAGCTACATATGGTAGCGGCTACTGTTTTAGACAAAACAGATATAGAACATTTCTATTGTCACAAGAGGTTGTTAGTGCTGTACTAGACAATATATATTTGTAATTTGGAAGGGGGTTAATCAGAGGTAAATGTTTCCAGGGTCCCTGTGCTTGTTAGAAGAATAGTTAAGAAATTGATTATCTTTAGACTTTAAACCCCAATTCAATAATTTTTTTTAAATATAAGAAGTACAACATAAAAGAAAGCACAAAGTAAGGTGGTGAAAACAATTTCAAATACATTTGTAATCACAATAAGACGTAAATGCACTGAAATTGCATTTACGAGAAATAGAAAAATTATCTGTTAAGATTTTTAAAAATTTGGTACAAATAAGAGGTTTAATCAATTCATCTACTTTAAGTACACAAGACTATGAACAGCTTTATGACGAATTTAAAAACCTAGGCAAAATGGAAAAGCTTCTATAAAAATGTAACCAATCAAATGTGACTCAAGAACAAATATTTATTAATAAAATCTGTCAAATTATAAATTATCTAGTGCTGAGTAGCAAGCCACCCCAAAACCTATTGGCTTAAAATAACAATGTATATGTTGCTCATGATCCTTTAGTTTGAACAGGGCTTAACCAGGGATGGCTCACATAACCTGCTCAAAGGCATCTGGAAGCTCAATCATTCACACATGTGGTGGTTGATGCTGGCTGTTGGCTGAGACCCTAGCTGGGATGTCAGTCAGAACACTTACATGTGACATTAGCTTCTTCACAACGTGGTGGCTAAGTTCTAAAGATGAGCATCTTGAGAGAGGTCGTTAGACAAAAGCCACTTTGCATTTTATTAGCCTTAGAAGTCAAGGTACAACACTTCTGCCTCATTCTACTTGTTGACACAATCATAAAGTTCCTTCAAGTTTTAAGGGAATGGAAAGATTATGATTGATGTGGAACTTAAACATTGCTGTGGCCACTTTTGGAAAATATAATCTGCCACGTTTCAATAATTTACAAAATCTATCGGAAATTAGAAAAAGAGTAAACACTTTCTAACTTGTTCTTTGAGTCTAGTTTTACCTTGATACAAAACCCACACAAATCTAGTAGAAGAAAAGTATAGGCCAATCACTCACAAGTATAATTCAAAAATCCAAAAGAACAGAGTTGAGACCCTGTTTCAAAAAAAAAAAAAAAACCAAAGGAAAATATTAGTAATCCACCAGCAATCCCACCACTGGCTATATATCCAAAGGAAATTAAATCAATATGTCAGAGATACCTTCACTTCCATGTTCATTGCAGCATTATTCACAATAGCTAAGATATGGAGTCACCCTAAATGCCTGTCAATGGATGAGTGGATAAAGAAAATGTGGAGTACATATAAACACACAATAGAATACACAATGGCATATTCAGACTTTAAAAGAAGGAAATCCTGTCACTCACAGCATGAGTGATCAGGAAGGACATTATGTTAAGTAAAATAAGCCAGGCACCAAAAGACAAATACTGAATGATCTCACTTATATGTGGAATTTTAAAAAAGTTGAATTCATAAAAGTAGAGAGATGAAGGGGTGATTACCAGGGGCTGAGGGTAAGAGGGAGGTTGGGAATATTTTGGTCAAAGGATATAAAATTTCAGTTAGATAGGAAGAATGTCAAGAGATCTGTTATACAATATGGTGATCGTATAATAGTTAATAACAACGTATGCTATTCTTAAAAACTGTTAAGAGTAGAATTTAAGTGTTCCCCCCACAAAAAAGGATATCCTTTTTTGGTAATATATATGTTAACTAGCATAATTTTGCCATTCCACAATGTATACATATTTCAAAACATCATACACATAAGTATATAAAATTCTGTCAATTTTAAAAAAATTAGTAATCTAAGTGTAGCAGATTATTTAAAAGGAGAAACATCAAGAAGTTGCAAAAGGTGGTTTAACATTAAAATTTTATAAATGGGAAAAAACTACATTTCCAAGTTAAATGAGAAAAATTATGTGATCATCTCAATAAATGCAGAAAAAATATTTGCTATAGTCTATACCCTTTTACAAAAAAAACTAAAAATTTTTAATAAAACAGAAGAAACAATTTATCTGATAAAGGGTATTTACAAGAATAAAAATAACTTATAGCAAACATTAATGGTGGAACATTAAGGAAATTCATTTTAATAACAAGAACAAGAAAGGGATGAATGCTCCAAATCACTACTTCTATTCAACATTGTGCTGGAGGTCCTATCCAGTTTGTAAAAGAAATACCAGCCACCAGTCACAGTGGCTCAAGCCTGTAATCCCAGCCATTTGTGAGGCCAAGGCAGAAGGATCACTTGAGGCTGGAGGCTGAGACCAGCCTGAACAATATAGTGTGACCTTGTGTCTTTAAAAATTAAAACAAATAATTAGACATGGTGGTGCATGCCTGTAGTCCTAGCTACTCCAGAGGCTGAGGTGGAAGAATTACTTAAGCCCACCAGGTTGCAGTGAACAGTGATTGGGTCACTATACTCCAGCCTGGGCAACAGAGCAAGAGCTCAGGTGGCAGAGCTCAGGTGGTGATGCTAGTGATGGGGACCGGCTATAATAAATACAGATGAAGCTCTGCTTGCTCTCCCACTGCTCACCTCCTGCTGTGCGCCCCCCACCCCCACCCCATTCCTAAGTTTCGTGGAACACAATTTTCCAATGTGGATGGGGGGTGGCAGAGCTCTGGGTCCTACTAGGACTGGATCCCTAATAGGCCATGGACCAGTAACCAGTCTGCAGCCCAGGGCGGAGGGGGACTGTGGGTATAGCGTATAATTTGGAACAACTTATTTGGAAAATAACCATTTTATAAATCTGAACACTAATGTATCTATAACCCAGGAATTTTACTCCTAGAAACAAAACCTAGAGAAACTTGCATATGATACCCAGATGATATATACAAAAATTGTATAATTGACAATAACTTGTCAATAGCAATAGAAATAATAGCAAAAATCATGTAACAAAAATCCACCGACAGAAAAATTGATTATAGCATAGTCACATATTATAAAGCTGTGAAAATGAATGAACTACTGATAAAAAACAGATGAATCATAGAAACATAATGTTGAGTGAAAAACAAGTTGAAGAAAATTATACTATTATGAAATGACATAATACATAATATGTACATAATTATTAGCTAAATTACATGCTATAAATTTTAAGAACAGCCTTTAGGGATTGCTACATATGTAGTAAATTTATTGTAGAAAGAAAGAGAATAATAAATACATCATTTACTTCTGTTAAGGAGGTAAAGGAATGGAATTTGAGGAATACACACATAATGATGTTGATAATGTTCTAGTTTTTATTCAACAGTGGGTTGACCAGTTTTGATGTTACAATGCTTTTTTATAAGGTCATAAATTATACTTATTACATGTTACATAATGTTTAATTAGAGTTTGTGTATTTTGTATACTTTACAAATTGCTTTGCTAAAAATAATAAAGAAGGGATTAAATAAATTATATTACACATACAAAAACACAAGAAAAAGAAAAGCAGAAATTTGGAGCCAGATAGATCTGGATTGGAATCTTTGTTTTGATGATTACTAGCTTGAGCTATGTAATCTTGAACCAGGTTCTTAAGATCTCTGAATATCAGTTTTCTTCAACAATAGTCATCGTAGGTCTATGTACTAAGTACTGTTCAGAGCACCAGGAGATGCAGTGCTGAACAAAATGGCACCGTCTCCTGGTGCTGCAGAAGTATGTATAGAAGAGATTCCAGAGGCAGCTGGAAAGTGCAAATCACCAAAGAGCAGCAACTGGACATGAGACCTACGTCAATGCCCTCTTACATAAGTTTCCGTGGAAATTATTTCATAGACATTTTCTAACTTGCCAATACACTGTTCTTGTAAATTGTGCAACATTTTGCATAATATTTGGAAAATTCCCTGTAACTGTGAACAAAGAAACAAAATGGCATTTGAAGATATACTCAAAATACATATCCTGGGAAGATATAAAACAGACAAGGACATTTTACAACAAAGTAGTACTAACATAAGATACCATAACATCAAATAGTTTGTATAAGAGGTATAAGAGCTGGCAATCTGATCTTTCATGAATCTATCCAATTTCTTAAGCTGTGAAGGTGGGTCAATTGGTGTACAAGGGACTGACTCCGTAGAAAGTCTTTAACTTCATCAGATGCTAATAATCACTGACTGACTTAGTTGTGTGTTTTTCCCATATATATTATCGCTCTTTTGAACCTTCCTCTGGTTCACAAGAAAAACAATCCACTTCCTCCCAACTTATTTTTGCAGGCATCAGGAACGTAATTCTCCCCCCTCTGTGGGTCTCATTTTTTCTTGAATTGCCACGTGTTCCCACTGAGCTCCTGGATGCTCCATCAGTTCTGACGCTACCATCATTGATGCTATGTGGATTTACCTATAATGACCCATTCTCAAGGAACACTTGCTCTAAAGGAGCACACGGCCAATTTGAGAGCAGAAAAGGTTTCTATCTGCATCTATGAAGAATGTAAGAGAAAATAGAATGATGATCTGAAAACAATGTGCTTACTATGAAATAGAAGTATGGGTATATGATATTTGTAAGAATACAATAAAAACCCTCACGTTTAGCAAAGAAGCAGCGTATATGTCACACAAACAGCCTGCCTGAAACCAGCAGTAAATTCCTGGAGAAGGGCAGTCAACTGAAATATGTATGTGTATAAAAGCAGCGTAGAGACAATGACCATTAAATTCTTAGCATCTGAAAAGAGCTAGGAAAGAGAAGAAGAGTAAAAAAAATAAGTCAAGCGCCTTTTGCACAAAAATATTTGGAAAATTTCCTACAATTCTAAGTAACAAAAAGAGACTTGAATATGTATTTCGATAATTACTGATAGAAAAGAGTGAACAAAAAAAAAGCAAGAGATGAGATTATAATCATTTAATTTCCTAGGAAAAATGGGTAAGAGACATAATAGAACTCTTGTCAACCCAAAACTCAGGTGGTGAATTGACCTTCTTGAAAGCGTATTCCTCAATCTTAAGCAACTGAAAGAGTAGATGAACTAGGTAATCAGACTATAGGGAAGTCTTTAAATATTAAAGGTTGATTTTTGATTGTTTGCTTACTTGGAGTTTTTGGGGTTTTTTTGTTTGTTTTGGTCTCTGGCAATATCTATATCTGAGACAATAAGTCTTGTCCCACTTCCAAACAAAACACACAAGCAAAAAAAATAAATAACTAAACAAAAAAACACCACTCTGACTCTATCCCATTATACCACTTTTCTAAGCAGTTAATGATTTCCAACCTATGGGATTAGGAGAACCTAGAATTACTAGGCTTCTAAATCTATTCTCTTTTAGATATCTCTCCACAGAAGATCAATGAGCATTCCACCACCATAATTGGAACCTTGAATTTCTTTTTCAACAAATGGGATTCTCAGCCCAAGTAAGTCAAAATACTGGAAAACGTGAGATCCAGATACCTTACACAGCTCTATCAAGAAATTGAGATGGATCATTTATTTATATGATCTACTTATTCTAGCAGCAATAAGCATCTTCACACAAATAATGCTTTGCTCTAACTTCTGTGTTCTTTATTATTTGTCTTACTCTGTATAATTAAACAAATCCTTGAAAATATTCATTTACTTGATGTAGTACTTTATTCCTAGAGGCAGTCCCAGTGGTGTCTTGTAGACACAACTCTAGTCCCTTTATTCAAACTATAATTTTCCCTTAGGATGAACAAAAGAATCTATTTACATCTGGTAGTGTGTTGTTGCAGATTTTTGTAAAACAGTACTTGGGAAACAAAAAGGTCACAAGTCCTATTCTCAAAGAAAAATACAAATCAGTTTCTACTTTTGATCTAGGCAGAGAGCCAAACCTAGAATAAGAGAAGTCATATGTATGTAATTGAGAGAAAGGTGCCTACATAAGTAGGGATTTCCCCCAAATAATGAAGTTAACTTTTCTGATGGCTTTTGGCGGATGACAGAAATGTAACGGTCAGACTACAAAACTTTAAAAATATTTTCCAAATACCTTGAGGTAATTTTGGGGGAAAAAAAAAGAAAAAGAAACAGCAAGATAAAAGAGCCACAGACTTCATCAAAACTGATTAATGCAAAGAGGGCAGCTATGGAATTTAAAGGTTCACCACTTTCCCTAACTCAAGTGCAGCTGAAACATGTTCCCAGATATTTTTATCCTTGTTCAAAAGAAGAAAAATCTCTTACTAAATAGAAAGTCTGCAAAACTGCCCACCATTATTCCTTTCCTGATCTTTATCTGTGCTTAAAGATGATTTAAAAAAAAAAAAGACTTGCATGCAAGGGAGTGATAAACCTCTCATACACTTCAGTGCACTTCAAGTAGAATGATCCTAACATCTGCAGGTTGGGAAGACACTAAAGACCTTCCAAACAAGCAGTCCTTAACTGGGAGCAATTTTGCCCACGAAACATTTGGCATATCCAGAGACATTTTTGGTGCACACAATTGGAGTAAGGGAAGGTGCTACTGACATCTAATACTTAGAAACCAAGAATGCTGCAAAACATTTTACAACACAGGACAGCCTCTGACAAGAAAGAATCCTGGTCCAAAATACAAGTGTAGAGGTTAAGAAACGCTGTTCTGGAGCGATGCCTCTAGGCAGGCCCAATCTGTAAGAAAGGACAGTCCTCTCAATGGAGGACATGGGGGACTTCATAATAAGCAGCTAACTTGAAGCCACGTTCCTTCTACTGTGTAGATCTGAAGGAGCTCAGAAAATTTCACCCCAAAATATGACTCCTTGGTATAAAGAATATTTTGAATTAAAGGACATTCAAGATCAAAAAGCACTGGAGAGAGATTTCCCTCTGTCTGCATAAATCAGACTGACAGATGGAAAGATCAAAGGGGCAATTGACTTCCCTTCCTCTCCCTGTTATCTCAATATATTGCAGGAAAGATGACCAAGAATGCAACCAGACCTGGCCCAAATCATTTAAATATAATACCTGAGTCTGTTTCTCCATCCATTTATTCCCCCTACACCATTTGGTGCTCTAAACAGAATTACCTGCACTTCTCATCTCCCCGTCCCCCCCAAAGGACAGGTATAAAAATTTCTGAATAGCATTGGGATATGGGGTAATCATTCTGTGATTCTCCCCATGAACACAGTAAATAAACCTTTCTCTTATTAATCTGCCTTAATTGTGAGTTGATCTTTCAGTGAGCTTTTGGGGGAAAGGGCAAGTTTCCCGTCTCCTACATATCCAATTGGTGCAGTTTCTCTCACTATTTCTGAGCTGCTTTTCGTAAGCAAATACTTGAAGCCCTTAGTCCAACTCCTCTTCTAGCACATCTGGCTCTCAGATCCTTCTTGTTGTGGCTTAAAAAGAAAGGCAAAGAAGGGAGGCTAGAGCTATATTAGCTGTTGTTCTTTGGATTTTCTCAACCCACCTGGAATATTCTAAATTAAGTGAAATGACATTTAGAATCTGCTTCCACCCCTAGGTCAAACAGTATGTTAGACTAACTGTAAACAAAAATAAATTTCAAGACAAGCTTGGGCCGGGCGTGGTGGCTCACGCCTGTAATCGTGGCACTCTGGGAGGCCGAGGCGGGTGGATCACTCGAGGTCAGGAGTTCAAGATCAGCCTGAGCAAGAGCGAGACCCCGTCTATACTAAAAAAAAAAAAAAAAAAATAGAAAGAAATTATCTGGCCAACTAAAAATATATATAGAAAAAATTAGCCGGGCATGGTGGCGCATGCCTGTAGTCCCAGCTACTCGGGAGGCTGAGGCAGGAGGATTGCTTGAGCCCAGGAGTTTGAGGTTGCTGTGAGCTAGGCTGGTGCCACAGCACTCACTCTAGCCCTCTAGCCCTCTAGCCTGGGCAACAGAGCGAGACTGTCTCAAAAAAAAAAAAAAATGACTGGCTTGGATATTTGAACTCTACTTTACATCATACTCTCCTTTGCATGAATTCCCAAATTGATATATTTTATCAAGAAAACAATTACATACCATATAACAAAACACAAAATATGTTAAAATTCTTTATTTGAAAACATTTAAATATATACTTTTAAAAAATATCAGTGCAAAGTGGCCAACTTTCTTTTCCTGAGGAGATGGGATGATGTGCTCCATTATTTTAGTGTTAAAATGTTACTTATTTTATTAAATGATGGTGGAAGTAAGAGGTGTCTGTTTGTTATTTGTCTGGTTGCAACAATATTCCTTAGTGAATTAGCAAGTTGAAAACTTTTTGTTGGTTTCCAATTACAGTGTCCTTTGGTATAAACGGGGGATTGGTTCCAGGACCCCTGTGTGTACCAAAATCTGCACATAATCAAGTCCTTGCAGTCTGCCTTACAGAACTCTAAATATGAAAAGTCAGCCCTTCCTATACATAGGTTTTGCATCCCACCAATATTGTATTTGATTCACATTTGTTTGAAAAAAAATCTGTCTATAAATGGACTCACAGTTTGAATCTGTGCTGTTCAAAGGTCAACTGTATTTATTTGAAGTTTTATTGATTCATGAAACCTAAAATTCTGGAATCACTGTTTAGTCTAGACAATGAAGGAGCTCAGGGAATTTTCACCCCAAAATATGACTCCTTGGTACAAAGAGTATTTTGAATTAAAAGCCCTTAGGGGGATCAACAGGCCTTGGAAGGAGCTTTCCCTCTATCTGAATAAAACCAGAAAGGCTCATCAAAATGAGTGCTTGCCTTTCCTTCCCCTCCCTGTCATCTCAAAATATTGCAGGAAAGAAGATCAAGAATGCAACCAAACCTGGCTCAAATCATTTTAAAGGTAATACCTCTCTCCCAGGTTAATTTAATTTCCAAAGAGAATCATTTACAAGTCAATCTGTTTCTCCCATCCATTCATCCTCCCAAGTATCTAGTCATCTTCCCTAGTAACCATTTATTGCCCCAAAACAGAATTATCTATATTCCTCATCACTCACTCCCCTCTAAAATGAGGGCATATAAAAACTTCTAGACCCCCTTGAAATATTGATTAAGCACTCCATGATTCTCCTTGTGCCCACAGTAAATAAATTTATATTCTCTTTCTCTTATTAATCTGCCTGATTGTGAATTGATCTCTCAGCGAGACTTCCAGGGACAAAGGGGAAGTTTCCCTTCTCCCCCACAACAATTTGTAGCTAAATAGTCAAGGATTTTTCTTAAGAAACTTCAGTGGTGAGGAATGCACTGATTTCCGAGGAAGACCGTGTCATATTTGGCCAGGCCTATTGAAAAATTTATCTTTATGTTGAAGGAAAACATGACACTTGCAAGCATTTATAATTTCCAATTTCCATCCCTTGGCCCTTGTTTTATCCTTTAGGTCACAGCAAACAAGCCAAATCGTACTCATACAGCACAGCAATAAGCAATGATAGTCACCATGTCTTTCCTGAGCCTTGTCTTCTCTAAATAAGCATTACCTGGTGCTGCACACAACACAACTCGGTTTTCCTCTCACCATTCTGGCCAATGTCCCCTAAACAGTTTCCAGTTTCTATAAAATTGAGCAACGTAATTTCTGCCTGCTGTGGAGTTGAATACTATAATCATATTTCTGTTTTAGACACTTCACTTAGACCATTCAATTTAAGGACAAATTAGATTTGCTGGTAGGGGTTAGTAGTATTGACACATGAAATTGTAGTCAAATCAAATCTGGATACTTAAACAAATTCTTTTAACCCACATGTCCCCTACTGTGTATGTATCCAATTGGTGGGGTTTCTATTTGATTCAAGATTAGGATTTTTTTTGCATTCCTCCCTCTTAAATTTTATCTTGTATTGTCAGCACATTGTTCTATCCTACTGAGACTTTTACAAATATTTTTCTTATAAAATATTTCAAACATATGGAAAATTACAGAGACTAATATAATGAATACCCATGTGCCCAAACCAGATTTAATAAATATTAACATTATGCCATATTTTCTTTAGTTTCTTTTTTACAAAACTAAACATTAAATGTAATTGCAGCCCCATCGATGACTCTGTAATCCCATCTTCTTTGCTCTCCCAGTAAAACCACTAACTTAAAGGTGTTACGTATCCTTCTCATCCTAGATTTATATGCCTAATCCTATATATGCAAATAGCTATGGAAAATATGTAGCATAAAAACTTTCAGTTTGTGTTATCATAGTACATAAATCATTCCATAACATTTTTTATTTATTCAGCTTTTGTTTCTCACACTTTGTTGCAACATGAAGCAACAGTTCTTTCATTTTCACTGGTCACTTTATCTAAGTCTTCTATTTTTCTGCATTTCAAACAATGCTACAATGAGAATCATCGTGTATGTAATAGTGGCTCTAGGACAGATATCTAGGAGTATAATTTCTGGGTTATAGTCATACTATATGTATTCTTTTTAACAGATACCTTCAAATTGCTTTTCAAAGCAATAGTACTAATTTATGTTTTCACAGTAGTGTAGGAGAACTTTCATTACTGCACATCCTTAGCAATAGTTAGTATTATGAGTTGAATTGTATTCTGCCCCCAAATTTGTATGTTGACTTCTCACCCCTTCAGAATGTGACCTTATGTGGAGATGAAATTAAATGAAGATGAAATTAAGATTAGATTATATTGGAATAGAGTGGACCTTAATTCCAATATGACCAATGTCTATAGAAAAAGGGGAAACTCAGACACAGACACGTGAAGGATTTCAGAGAATTTGAACCCAAAATATGACTCCTTGGTATAAAGAGCATTTTGAATTAAAGGCCCCTGGATCAACAGGCTTTGGACAGGGCTTTCCCTCTGTCTTCATAAAAACTAGACGGTCCCACTACGAAGAACACTTGCCTCTCTTTCCCCTCCCTGTTATCTCAAAATATTGCAGGAAAGAAGATCAACAATGCAACCAGACCTGGCTCAAATCATTTTAGAGATAATACCTGTCTCTCAGGTTAATTTAATTTCCAAAGAGAATCATTTACAGGTCAATCTGTTTCTCCCCACCCATTCATTCTCCCAAGTATCTATTCATCCTTCCTAATAACCACTTATTGCCCTTTAACAGAATTATCTATATTTATTATCTCCCCATCCCCTCTAAAATGAGGGTATATAAACTTCTGGACCCCACTGGGATACTGAGTAATCACTCTGTGATTCTCCCCATGCACATAGTAAATAAATTTGTAATCTCTTTCTCTTATTAATCTTATTGTGAGTTGATCTTCCAGCTAGCCTTCCAGGGCACAAGAGAAGTTTCCCTCCTCTCACCCCCACACATGCACAGGGGGAGAACGCCTTGTGAAGATAAAGGCAGAGATCAGAGTGATACAGCAAAACCCAAGAAACACCAAAGATTGCCAAAAACCCCCAGAAGCAAGGAAGGAGACAAGAAACAGATGTCTCTCTCATAAAGAACCAAGCCTGCCACAATCTTGATCTCAAATTCCTAGGCTCCAAAACTGTGAAACAATACATTGCTATTTTATCAAGCCACCAAGTTTGTGGTACTTTTTGTTATGGACACCCTAGAAAACCAACATACTTAGTATGACCTGACTTTTCAAATGTTTGCCAATCTAATGAATATAAAACAGGTATTTTTATTAGTTCCTTGAACTAATGATACTGAGCTTATATATTAGTCATCTGAGTTTTGTCTTCAGAGAACTGCCTTTTTATACCCTTTCCTACTTTTTAACTATTTTAATTATTTTTATATAATTTTTAAAAAAGTATTCAACATTGTATTCCTTTATGTAATGGTCTCTTGGTGTTATGATTAAAGATGTCTTCTACCCAATGGTTATAAAGATCTTCTACAAAGTCTTCTAAAACTTTAAAGCTTTTTTTTTCACAATCTGTTGTTTAATTCACCTGGCATAAAAGAATGAGATGGGAATTTAACTTATTGTTTTATCCATTCAGATACTCAATTGTCTAAGAACCATTTATAATTCTTAGTTCTTTGTTCATTAATTTGTACCACCACTTGTCATAATCCATATTCTCATATACATGAGACCATGTTTCTGGGCTCTCCATTCTATTGTGTTTGTCTATTTGCCCAATCCTCTTCCACTATGACAATGTCTTAATTATTATAGCTGTATAGTAAGCCTTCTTACAAGTTTTCATTGACATTTTAAAAAATTACTACAATGTTCTCAATTTTTAATTTTATTGTATTGTCATTACAGAACATGATTAAATGATAGTACCTATTTCAAAGTAATAGGCTAAATATTGTTAAAACAACAGCTACAATCCCCACACAAAGAACAAATGTTTAAAGAGGTGAGGAATGAACATTTCTGCATATAACATTTTAGAGAATTGTAGCATTTGTTCTCGTCCCTCACGGGGGAAAGAAAGAGATTCTCCCTTCTGACTTGTGAGGAATTTTAAAAAACCACTGGAGAGCTTGATGCCAGTTTTCTGGAACTTGAATGGCAAAGCTACTAATAGCAAAGAGTAGATTTAACACCACTAGACATGGAAGTTGAGTGTGAAGGGAGCAAAGTAACAAGCAACCAGCGAAAACAGCACTACCTGCACCAGAGAGCTACAGCCAAATGTTCGCAGTTCAAGAAGCTCTGAGGAGCCCTTGGAACTATCCTCAAGAGAAACATTCAAATGTTTTTTTTTTATTTATTTTTATTTCAGGATATTATAAGGGTACAGACATTTTTGTTACACTTTATGTCTTTGCCTCACCCAAGCGAGGATTAGAGGCATGCCCTTCCCCTCCACAATGCTCACCTTGTCCATTGTTATGAGTTTACTGTCCCCAACCCCCTAATTCCTGGAGAATATTACTACCATGTGAGCACCATAGTGTTGATCAGTCAGTGCCAATTTGATGGCGAGTATACGTGTAGCCTAGTCTTCCAATCTTGTGATACCTCACTTCGGATAATGGGCTCAAGCTCTATCCAGGAAAACATAAGAGGTGCTAGATCACTGTCATTTCTTTTTGAGTAGTATTCCATTGTATACATACACCAAATTTTAATAATTCATTCATGAATCGATGGGTGCTTGGGTGGTTTCCAGATCCTTGCAATAGTGAATTGTGTTGTCATAAACATTCAGATGCTGCTGTCTTTATTATAGAATGTCTTTTTTTTCCTTTGGGTAGATGCCCAGTAATGGGATTGCTGGATTGAATGGTTTTTCTATTTTTAGCTCTTTGAGGTATCTCCATATTACCTTCCATGGAATTTGTACTAGTTTGCAGCCCCACCAGCAGTGTATGAGCGTTCCTGTCTTTCCACATCCACGCCAATATTTGTTGTTTTGGGACTTTTTGATAAAAGCCATCCTCACTGGAGTTAAGTGATATCTCCTTGTTTTGATTTGCATTTCCCTGATGATTAGAAATGTTGGCCATTCTGTGAAGGCTCCTGCCTCACAGGTGAAGACCCTGAGTACAGGACCCTCACTGAAGGCCCCTGACCCCACAGGTACAGACCATCAGTAGAGGATCCACCATGAAGACCTCGGCCTCTTAGATGGAGACCCTCATTACAGGCCCCAAACTGAAGGGCCATGTCCTCACTGGTGCGGACGCTCAGTGCAGGCCCCACACTCAAAAGCCCTGCCTCACAGGTGCAAAAACTCAGTGGAAGCCGTACAGTGAAGGCCCTGTCCTCACAGGTGGAGATACTCAGTACAGGACCCTCACTGAGACCGCTGACCTCACAGGTACAGAGAATAAGTCGATGTCAAACCTTGAAGGCCCCTGACCTCACAGGTACAGACAATCAGCAGAGGCCCCACCATGAAGGCCTCCGTCTCTCAGGTGCAGACACTCAATACAGGCCCTACCTTGATGGCTTCTGTCCTAACAAGTGGAGACACTCATTACAGGGCCCAGACTGAAGGCCCATGTCCTCACTGGCCAATACTATGAATAATGATAATAATAATGATGATAGGTGTAAGCCTTATCAGGGAAGATATAAAAATGTAGTTGCTTTCAAATAATATCTACCTAGAAAAACCACTTAAATTAACAAACAATAAGAATTAGTAGGAGAGCTTAGCAAGGTTGCCAGAGACAAAAATCAGTATTAAAAAAAAATGGCATTCTCTACACCAGCAAAAACTACCAAGAAAAGATAATAAAGATATTTTCAATTGCAATCAAAATTTAAGGAATCTGGGAATTATATTTATGAAAAATACATAAAACTCCATTAAAAATATTAAACTTTAATAAGGTATGTAGACAATTACGTGGATAAATGAAGGTATATTCTGTGTTCTTGGATGAATTCACTTAACATTATAAAGACATAAGTTCTCCTCAGATTAATCTATAAACCTGATCAAATCCAAAAAAAATCCTACTTGGAATTTTTAAAGAAAAAAATTTAATTTACATAGACAAACAGAAGTATGCAAATAACTGTCCATCCATAAAAATGTTTAAATGAATCATCATCTCATGAGACACTGAAAAGACAATTGATAAAAATCCCACACCTACTCCTGCTTAATTCAACAGTTAGAAATTTCCATTCAAACAGGACTCAGTAAGGAGACCCACTCTGACATTATTTCTTGTTGTTTTTTAAAAAATTTCTGGCTAATTACAATAAGAAACAAATCATAAACATATGTAACAACATGGAAAAATTTTTAAAAAATCATTATTTTCCAATTTCAGCAATTCTCTACTTACAAAACTCAAGAGAATTGACTAAACGTTTACTAGCATTGGATATTCACTTCAGTAAAGAATCTGAATAAAAATGAAATAGTCCCTGGTGAATAACCATTCTGCTAATTTAATGGAAGGAAAATAACAAAATTATATAACTATAAATGACCTTAATAATATATTAAGTATAAATTAAACTATAAAATTTCTCTATAGAATAAAAATTCATGTTAAATAATGACAATGATGACAGTGCCAAATGGTATAAAGATACCCATTTTTCTAGAATAAAATTTTAGCTTAAGCCCAAAGGTAACAAAAATATATTTTAAATTATCTTGATATATGTGAATTTAAATATATTTAAGACATTCAGTTAATATTTTACAAAAAAGTTAATGAAAAAGGAATACATCCTAGAAGATACTCAAATTTATTCTGGAGTTATAATATTTAAAATAATGTAAACTTAACCCCCAAATCAATCAACAGGAGAATATGCTCCTGGCTTATATAAGATTTTAATATATGATGAAAGAATCATTGCACAATGGAGAATAAATGGGTTATTCTATTTCAATGGAGAAGGAAAAAACTGACTTACAGAAAATCAGTTGGATTATACTGCACCCCCAAATAAATGCTAAGCATTAAAAAGAGTGAGCTAGAATAAAATAAAATGTGAAAGAACATTTTTGCAGTGGTTTTGCTGCCTGAGCTGAGCCAAGATAAGTAGAATAAAGAAAAAATTTTTCTAGGGCCTCTGGTCAAATGCCCCAAAACTAACTGAGCTTGGGTTACACAGGGACAATTTTGCAACCCACCACTCATCTTCCCATAAATGTGGACTTTCAACCCCCTGTGCCAGAGCACTACACCTAATTATATCAGTTTCCATGTGAAATGTTTCATGTCTTCTTCCAATAATGCATGCGACAAACATACAAACATACTTAGCCTGACTCTTGCTTTTGGGAAGTGAACTGAGGATCTCAAAGTGACACACCAAGCAGGAGATAGCCCTAGTTTTTATCAGAAGTTTATTGTTTATAAAATTTTCATAAACAATCTGGCATTTGAGCAACAGGACCTTAAATGAAGGCTAAATTTTGAACATAGGGATGTGAGAGGAGGACAGTCTATGCCAAAGGAATAGCAATGAAAAAAGGCAAAGAATTGGGAAGGTTTGGGAATGCAGGAAGGCACATCAAGAGATAGAACGGGCAACAAGATTAGAGGGGGTAAGTGCATTAGTTTGCTAGGGCTGCAGTCACAAAGTACCAGAAAGTGGCTTAGAATAGAAATGTGTTGTCTCACAGTTCTGGAAGCTAGAAGTCCAAGATCAAGGTATTCACAGGGCCATGCTTCCTCCAAAGGCACCAAGGAAGTTGCTGTTACACTCCTGTCTCCAAGCTCTGGTAGTTGTGGCAGAGCTTGGCTTGTGGCAGTGGGTCTCTGGCATTCACCTAGAGTTCTGCCTGTGTTTCCTGATTTCCCGCTTTGGACCACATTTTAACTTGATTACCTTTATTCTATCTCCAAATAGGGTCACATGCTGAGGAACTGGGGATAAAGACTCCAACATCCTTTTTAGGGGGAAGGAGAGGCACAATTCAACCCCTACAAGTAAGCAGCAGATTTGGAGAGCTTTATCTCATGAGCTGGTATAGTGAAGTACTGCCTAGCAATACCTGGTAACAAGGTAAGTTAAACAATTTTAGTATGAGAAACAAATCCAGTCATCAAAAGCAAAAAAGTTAGTGTAGGTAACAGGGTCACATACTTTAAGCTATAACAATTGACATATGCTCTAATATTTCTTTTGGAAATTAGGAATTTGTAGTTCAGGTCATGGAAGAACTATACCAAAACATGGATTTCAGCAAAAAGTATACTGAAGCTACCAAGAAAAGTGGAACCAACAGCCTACAAAAAAAAAAAAAAAAAAAAAAAATGGACCATGACAAAGCAATCTGCTGGAGGATACACAATCCCAGGAATTTTGCATGCCCTAACAATGAACAGCAGATGGTACTAAGTCCAAAGAACATCGGTAAATAAAATAGCCAGTGGTTTCAATCAGTTGAAAAACTGGAATGTTAACTCCAAATCCTATGTAAACCAGTTTCCACACAGAAACATTTTTTTTCTTTTTAAGTGAAAACATATCTGCATTTTCATGGCACATTTCTTCCAAGGCTTTCAAAGCATTTCCACGGGTAGGTTTTTCAGCTTTGTGAGTCATCCAGAGCAGATTACTTTCAAGTTGGTATTGTGGTGTTGTTTTCATTACAAATGCTGAGAGCGTGTTTCAGGACCATGGCAGTTTCTAGGGTTGGGGGAATGGCTTTCCTGGGAAGGTAACTGCCATTATAGCAATTTTTCTATTTGAAAAGGAATACAACGTAGGAATAAGGTACAAACTACATAAATACAAGCAAACCAGGAAATAACAAACTTAAAAACATATATTGCCATAAAATGCATTCAGTTCAGTACTAGTCAAAGCTTTTTGCAGTGTCAACATGTTGGCACAAATCTATGAATAATAAATTATGTTAAAACTGTTGATATTAACACCACACTTAAGTCACCTCTGACAGCAGTTATGTTCAAAGCACATAAAGAAAATAATCCATATTGTCAAATTGACCCTCAATAACTCTTTAAATCACCCATAAAGTACGCTACATGTTTTTGTGCACATTCTCTCTCCAAAATGAGATATTTTGTTTTTTGCTTTTTGGTTTTGGGTGGGTACCAAATAATTAGCTAATGTATCATGTCCATATTGCAACAGATAAATAATTTTTATTTTGAACGGATATAGTTGAATATGGATAAGAGATATGATAGTTCCTTTTTCTCCTTAAAAATATTTTTCATGATTAGGATTCACTCCATTTTTACTCAAGTCAATAAAATATCTTTAGGTCCTAACCTAACACTTCTCTCTCAGTCTCCTTCTTATTTCCACTGTCTCTTGGTTTCTTATTATTTCCAACTCTTTGTTTCTCTCTCTTGGATTTCACACGTCCTGTAAGGCAGGTATTAACTGATTCCTGCAGGGCGTAACTGGGAAGAAGTACTTTTCTACGGTAGCACAGCAGTGTTGGAAGCTGTGTCAGCCCTAACCAGACTCTGTCCCTTACAAACCATGAGGTCTTTGGTCACTAAACCTCCCCAATCATTACCATAAAGTCAGAGTTAGTGCCTAATTCATGTGATTTGGGGAGAATAATATATAATTTATAGACCCTATGTAAAGACAAACCAGTAGCTATAATATACATGTAAAATGGCACCTATGTTATAGATGAGGAAACTTGAGGTTTAGAGAAATTAAGCCCAAGGTTACAATGATATAAAATTGTGATTGACATTTTAATTTATGCTTTTATAACTTCAGAGCAAGTTCATCTCCATAACCATAGATACAACAGAATCTCCTCAAGATCTGTGGTACTGCTCTCAGACTTAAACCTAACAACTGAGAAGTCCAAGCTCTTTTCTCATCTGCTTCCTGCCATCTATTTGTGAAGATTGTATGCCTAAATTGCCACATTCTACAAATTCCCCCAGCTACTTCAATGAGATGTGGGTCATAGAAAATATTTAAGAAAGAGCTAAAATATGCCATATGGTGAATCAAAATGAATTCAACTCAAATGCATCAATAAGAATAAACTATTTTTATATCTATCTCACATAAAACCATTAAGACAATTTTTGTACCTCACCTTAATATCCCTTTCTAAAGGTACTTCATGTAAATTATTATATGTGTTACCTTAAACATTCTCCTGTTTTAATAAAATAAAAAATACAGTAAAAGAAAGTGATAAAAATTAGAATGTTAAGCAATGTTCTCAGTAATATTGAGCAGATAAAAATAAAATAAATGCAGGCCAAAAATCAACTTAGGAAAAAAAAAACAAACCAAAGCTCTGAAGTAAAAAAGGAATAAAAATTTAAATGTGCTATTTCCTTTTCATTCCAGCTAGCTTACTTTTGCTTATAATAATACTTTAGAATACATATGGAATTCTCCTGTAGTGAGGATGCTTTCTAAATCTAGCAATTTCACTTTTGGCTCTGATAAATACATGGCAAAGAAGCATGAAATGAATTAGAAACATTGAGATACTGGGCAACTCTGAATCAGTAACAATTTATACCCATTTGTTAACAACCTTCAAAATTTATCCTTAATTTGAATACTAAAAATTCCAAACTTTAAAAAGAATCACCAAAATACATCTATGGATTTTTTCCTGATCACAAAGTGAACATGCATGCCCTATTTGAAAAAATATGCATTAAAAAATATGGCAGAAACAGTAAAATCTTCCATAACTTACCTTAAGGTAATTTCTATTTCATTTAGACAATGTAAAGTATTACAGTTAAAAAAAAATAACTAGGCAAATTCCTGATTAAATTTAGCTTTAAATAATTCACAAAGTTTCTCAAATTTTAAAAAAGTCCACATTGGGAAATATTTAATTATCAGTTAAAATAGAGTCATACTGTGAACTGTGCTTGTGGAACGGGACCTGGATTCCAGCCATCTCATGCATTTATAAAGGAATTGAACAGTAGTTCGGATTACCATTCTATCTGGCCTTTCTGGCAAGAAAGAAATTCTATTCTCTAATGTCCCTTGCCTGCACATGCTGTGTAAGAGAGGCCTTTTGAGGAATCACCGATAGCTTATGAGAGGGATCATTTGGAAGACACATGGGTCTCCTTAGTTATAGTGGCTCATTGAATTTAAGTCTTCCCATCAAGGGGATGTACAATATTGTCACTAACTTTTCTGAAAAGTTTTCACTCTTAGCTGGGACAGTTCTAAGAAGCAGTTTGGGGCTACCTATTCATTTAAAAATTGCAAAAGATGAGAAAGTTACCCATCCTGTAATTCCCCACCCATCCTGAAGTCATGATATCTACACCCAAACAAATCACAGGTCTTTTTTTACTCTTGGAGATGAGTCAGATAGTTTGTCCTTTTTCTGGAACAATGAACTTCATAGGAATTCAGGACTCACCATTTCACAGAAAAGATGACCCCAGATGCAAAGGAAGGTAACTGTAAAGTGAAGATGAGGCGACAATTATCCTTGTAGCCAGTAAAACTATCAGGAGTCACTAAATGGAAAAGAACATCCAAATTCATGTCCATATAATTGCCCAAAATCAAGGTCTAGTGAATGCTAATTTGTTTCCACAGGGGATATTCCTTATGCATGTACCTTTAATAATTTGGTTTTAAGTGACTCCCTTCTCTGCTTGGCCATGCAATGAGGTCATTAGCAATGACTCCTCACAGCTTAGATTTCAGCCCATTGTGAGAGAATAAATAATACAGTCAGAACCGGCCATCATTGAGTCTACAGTTGCCCACTGACTATAACCACCTCAGAGGTAAACTGCTTTATAGGGGAATTAGTTTTTATTGTCAAGTCTTAAAGACAAAATTATTTTTGAGTTAGCAGTTTAGGAAAAACAGGTATGTAAATATTTTTCTTTCTAAGGGATGGGCAGCCACATGTTTACAGAGTTCACTGAGTCTTGGAGGAATGGTCTTATTCCTTGACTGGATATATCCTTTTCATTTTACAATAGAGCATTCTCAGTTTTGTTCTGCCTTATGGGTCTTTGTCTCAGAATTTATTGAAGAGCTTCAGATCCATGGGTGCAAGTTACTTGGGTGCTTTATATGGTAAAAGTAGGAATTTCAAGGATTCACCACTTATAGTCAGTGATTTCCCCCTGAGAAAGACAAAGCCAAGGCCAAATACCAGCCTTTCTGTTCGAAAGGGCTCCCACACAGAGATCAAGATCAGTTGTACAAGATGTGCCTTGAAGCAACAGGAGTTTTCTTCAAGAGCTCCATTTCAATACCACCAAAATAAATGAGACTGGTTTGTCAAAGTCTTTAGACCTCATGTTCTGGTTCTACTTTCAAAGATTCAGGGAATTTGAGGGTCTTGCCAGGCTAATGTCAAGGATAAGACCAAACAACTCTAATCTCTAAAGGGAACCCCCCCTTGTCTCAATCTTCTGTTCTTTGAACAAATTGCTCTAGCTTGTAGATTAATTTGTCTTCTTCATTATATCTCTGGTCTTTTCCTAACATTCTCTTTAGGTTTTTGTGGCTTCCATATGTCTAGAAGCTTCCCTATATCTCTTAAAGTTTGAAAAGCCATAAGTTTCCTCTTTATCCATCCATTTTCATTATTCTGTGTGAGATACCTCATGAGGAAGCCCAGCCCAACACTCAATCCCATTCTTTGTGTTTGGTTCTTACTAGAAATATCTGTTGTCTCCTTTGTCTCCACTAACTTCTTTTATGCAAGTCCTCTACCAGCATAGGACTATCTCATCTTCATCTAGACTCCTGTTCCAGGTGTTTTCAGGTCAAGAAACCATGTGGGTCTTCATTATCTTTTGTTTCCCATGCATAGCAGATTTGCGGCTTCAGAGCTGCAGTAGTCCATAGACAAGGACCCATAATAACTCTATCATTGGATCTCAACTCAGCCAAATGGTCCTCCATCAAATTCCAAATGGGGATATTTCCTGTTTCTGGGGGGTAATATAACAGCTTTGACACTTTGAAAAGACCACACCATCAGGACCATCGGGGCTTGCCCTGCATTAGGTACCACCTGATGTGCAAGTAGCAAGGGCAAATAAACAACATGTGTGCCGGATCAAAGACATGTGTATCTTTGGGGGTAGCAGGAAAGATGTGGTTTGACATCCCAGGGAGAGGCATACTTGGGTCCAGGAGAGGGACCCTCATTCTTATTTCCTCTCACTTGCATGGGAGCCTTGGAAGGGGGAAGGATCTTCTAAACAATCTGGCCTTGGTGGCATGAGAAATTACCTGTTTTATTGCACTAATGCTTGGCTGGGGGATTTATTTATGAGAAGTCTGCGCAGTTCCTTACTGAGCCACAAGAGCCATCCGATGGACATACTTTTGTCTCTCTTGAGTCCATTTCCTGGCTTAAGTGGTTCACGAAACATAGCTTTCCTATCAGAAACACACCGATTAGTTGTTAACATTGTGATTTGTCTGCATTCTGAGGTGTGGCCTGGCACAGATTTGAGAGGCTGTTTTGAATCAACTTCTCCATATCTTTAATATAAAGGGAGAAAGAAAAGATCATTTGCCTTCTCACCAACACCACACTGCCACTTGCTTTCTGGAGCTAGAAAGTTTCACCCCAATGTCTGGCCCTAATAGGGGGGTATCAAGTTTCTTGGACTTCTGATGTCACTCACCTGGTTGGGTTAACTCAGGCTCACTTATGTTTCTTATATGAGATGCCAAAATTCTGGGAGTAGTGTATATTTTGATAGTTCAGTGCACTAAAGCTTTTAGGGACTGTGCCAGATTATGTCTTTTCTGGTATTAATATTTATCTTGTGTCTTGTTCAACAACCCTAGAAAAGATACAACTGCTTTGCCTGGTTAACCAGAGACGGTCTCAGGCAGCCAGGCAGAATTGTTCACAGCCCTAGTGGGGTCCAGGAGCAAAAGGGTTTGGTAAACTTAAATGGGACATGAACATAGCTAAGAGAACACAAAATCTGAAGAGGACTTGTTAGAAGCAAGAGATAACTCAATTATGACCTATATGGACCAGACTGGACCAAGCTGGAAAAAAGGTGACTTAGCAGAAGCCAACTTGAACAGGGGGAACTCGGTCCATCCTCCCTCAACATCACTAGGGGGTTGTTACATGTTATAACCCGGAAGCAACCCTGGGAAAGTAGGAAAACTCTGAATTGATTGAGTTTCTGCCACCATGTGGGATAAGTGTTGAATTAGAAATTGACTTGACGTAAAGAAAAAACTAGTGGGTCAGCTTTCTTCTGCTATGTAACAACCACAAATTTAGTGACTTAAGATAATGTCCACTTATTAAGCCACAGTTTGGTAGGTGAGAAGTCCAGCATGGGATGCCTAGGTTCTCTGCTTGGGGTATCACAAACCTGAAATCAAAGTGTCAGACAGTCTGAATTTTTATCTGGAGGCTCTGGGAAAGAACCCACTTCCAAGTTCATTCTTTTTATTGGCAGAATTCAGTTCCCTTTGGTTGTAGGACTTTGGTTGCAGTCCCTTTTCATTGCTCACTTTCATCCAGGGACCTTTACTCAGTTCCTAAAGAATGCTCAAATTCCTTGCTGCTTACCTCCTTTCAACTTCAAGCCATCTTCTTGTTCTTCAAAGCTAGGACTTCCCTGTCTCTAGATACAGCTTTAAAGGGCTCATATGATTAGATGAGGTCCACCTGGATAAACTTTCTTTCTAAAAGTCAACTATGCCATTGAACATAACAGTCATGATATTGATATTCCATCATGTTCTCAGTATTTCAAAAGGCTTGCATACCAGAGGATATAAACTTTGGGGGATATCTTAGAAGTTTGCCCATCACAACTCCATATTTTTTATATCCATGAGTTAATGAACTGAGAGATATATTTGCTACACATATATCTAGATTGTGAGGTCCTTACCGCCAGCAATTGTCTTCATGAACAGCGAAGTAGATGCTCGTGACACATAGTAGATGCTCAGGAATAACTGTCATTTTAATGAGATGCAAGTACTCTAGGTGGGTAGCAAGAAAACACAGCAGCATGTTCCGCTACCCACCATGAATATCTTTATGAAGTTGTATCCAACCTTTATTTACTTTTGTCTTTTTCTGCTTTCAGCTTTGTTCTTGCTTTCCTACAACATATCCTTTTTTACCTCTCCATTCTTCCTTTATTTTCCTTTTTCTTGCTGATGCCTAAGACCGATCATCTTTGGACTGGGATCAGAGGACCTGGACTCTAAATGCTAGCTCTGTCAAAAAGTAGGTGGCCTTGGGAAATTCTCAATTTCTCCATGGCTCGATGTCTTCACCTGATGGTTGTAGGGAGGATAAAGTGGGGATGGGAACATACTGAAATGTATGATATAATGGAGGCTGTAGAGTGAAATTGAAACCTAAAACTCACATAATGTAGCAAAATCTTAGACTCCCATAAACTGGGAATAACAGTACTGACAGTATTCAACTGTCAGGAGTACTATCATGATTATGCATATGAGCCACTTAAAACAATGCCTGTCACATACTACTTTACCAATAAATGATAACCATTACTTTATTAAATATATAAATATACATTATTATTTACTTGACCTTTCTGATTTTATTCATAGCTAAAATTATTAATGACACTCTTGTTAGGTCTTTTGGGAAAAGCCTTAGTATCTTTGGGAAAAAACATAATCCTAGAATATCATTTTTTATTCACCACTTTGCCTGGTCACCATGTAATCAATCTCTTCTTTCTTTGGAAATAAGAATGTTCCTTTTAACATCAGTTTTCTCTTTTCCTCCCTATATCTGATTAGTTTTTCTGCCCTTTTGAAAAGCTAATCAACTTGCAAGAATATATGTTCTCAAGATCTATTTGCAGGGCTCAGGCCTGTAACCTCAGCATGCTTTGGGGGATCGAGGTAAGAGGCTTACTGGAGACCAGCCTAAGCAAGATAGCAAGACCCTGTCCCTACAAAAAAACAAATAAAAAATTTTTAAAAATTAGCTGGGTGTGGTAGCATCTCCTGTAGTCCCAGCTACTCAGGAGGCTGAGGCAGGAGGATTGCTTGAGTCCAGGAGTTCAAGGCTGCAGTGAGCTATGATGGCAACACTGCATTCCAGCCTGGGCAATAGAGAGATAACCCCATCTCTTTATTGAAGAAAAAAGTTTGCTGTGTAATCTTTCACCTATGAGTCCATCTAATACATATTTAGTTTGTTCCTATAGCCTCAATAAAATGAATGGCAAAATAGACTAAAGCACTAGATATCATTTATCTGTCCCTAGGCTGCAGGTGACCAGCTAAAGGTAAATAGCCATGAAAGAAAAGGAAAAAAATAGAAACATTAAACATAAGGCATAAGGTCAAGTACAACACAGAGACAGGAGGAAAAAAAAGGCAAATAAAAGCTGTGGTGGGCAGAATTTCCCCTTCCAAAGATGTCTACATCACAGTTCCCTGAACATGTCAATCTGTTACCTTACATGGCAAAAGGGACTTTGAGGATATGGATAAGGATCTTGGGATAGGAAGATAATCCAGTATGACACGGGGGGCCCACAATAATCACAGGGGACGTAAAACAGTGAGCATCAGAGTGATACAGCCTGAGAAGGACTCAACCAGCTATTTCTGGCTTGGAAGATGGAAGAGAGCCATGAACTAAGAAATGCAGGCAGCCTCTAGAGGCTGGAAAAGGCAAGGAAACAGATTTTCCCTGTATACCTCCAGAAGGAACGCAGCCATGTGATAACTGGATTTTGGCCCAGTAAGACTCATTGCAGACTTCTGACCTGCAGAACTGTACGACAATAGATTTGTGTTAATTTCAGCCACCAAGTTTGTGGTAATTTGTTACAGCAAACACAGACACGAGTACTGAAAAGGCATCTGATAACCACAGTGACACTTAGATGGCAGCCAATTCATCAGGAAAAACCAGCATAGATATTACAGGAGCCAGTTTTGGTGTATTTGCTGCCCATCATCCCCATCCACTGTGTCAGGCTCCCAACAGAAGCTATGTTTGTCTTATTTTGCTACCAGCCAGTCCGCTTTGTTGCAGCAAGAGGCAAACACCTGGCCAAAGATGGGCCCATCAGGATCTATTTCCTAGAAACAAGAGAAGTAGTCTCACTGGGCAACGAGCATTGTAGCATTTGAACTTGAGTGCCATCAGTGATTGTTTTCTTCTCACCACAGGTACTGATAACAAAGAAAGCCAGCCTGTCAAGAAAGAAGATCACAGTCCTGTAGGAGCGAGGGGTATATATTTTATTTATATAAATATGTTTATTATATTATGTATATTTTTCATATACACACATATGTATATACATATGTACACACACACACATATATATGAATGAAGTAGAGAGGGAGTATTCCCTAAGCTCCCTGCCACCTTCTAGTTCCTGGCCTAAATCCACTCTGAGGTCAAGCTGCATTCCTGCCTTTCAAGTTCATGAAAGAGTTCTCATTCATGAACAGTTGCATAAGCCAACTTCAGGTGGTTTCTTTTAGTTGGAATGCAAGAAGTCCAAAATATTGCAGAAAAGAGAATACAACAGAAGAGATGGATTGAGACTTGCATCTGAAAACTATAAGCTAATGAACTATCATCAGTTCACCGTGTTAAGAGACGATTTGTGACCTGGATAGAAAAGTCTGTAACAAGGTGTTACACTTAAATTCTTGTTATACGTGATAAAAACATATACTTTTATATGTCAACTTTTTAAAAGTTGAAAACTAAATATTTGAGTGAATCACAAAGTATAATTTTACAAAGGTAAAATGCCAAATGAAAATGCAGAACTTAAAAAACAATAGTCAAAACCTAGTCCATGATTCTTTGGACACCATGGGCAGGTGGAGAATGTAAAGGGGTTAGACAGAAATGGAATATGATTTTAAAGAAGAATACCATTTTATGAAGAGGGCTTTCAGGGAGTGCCACAGAATGCAGAAGACCTCCTCCCTAAGGGAATATATTATGGAACCTGGCCCCACTCCTCAAGACATCTTGAGGAAGGATTCCAATCAGAGCTTAACCTGTGACCCCTGAAGCTGGAGGCCTAGTGCATTAGGGTGCTTATGGGGATAAAAGGCAGAGGAACATGAGGCAGCAGGCTAGAAACTGTTCTATGCAGAGAGAAAACTACAAGGTCTAAGATCAGCTGACTCACTGCTTTGATTGCAGAGCCAGGACAGTTGCCTTGTCACCAGGGTTGGGTATGTCCCCAGAGTTTGGTGGTACAAAGAATGCGTGAGTATTTCCCACATCCCTAAGTGAAAAAGAGTTAGTGAGGAGTCACCTCAAGTGTTCTAGAAGGGGCAAAGAGATCTTGCAGCAAGAGGCTAGGGATGAACACACATCCCCAGATGCCATAGGAGACTCAACAATCAATTTTCTGGGTCAAGGAAACAGTAAGTCAGAGATCCTCCATTTGAGGTTCTCAAAAGAGCCTATGGAAGGAACACAAGAGAAAGAGTGGGCTCTAACCCTGCCAAACCCAGAGGACACAATGCCATCCAGTCAAGAAACACTTGGCTCCCTTCTTACACCTCCTGTGTCCCCATGCCTCACTCTGGTGGGGTAGAGAAACTCCACTGGAGGGTGGAAGAATAAGTAGTAGATGTAGTGACTGTGCTCCAGACCTCAGCTGGGAGAAGGTGAGTCAAGTCTTTCAATAAAGACTGAAGTGTTATTATAATAGCTTGGACTGGATGCTCTTCACTTTTGAATGATGAATGTATTTTGTGACATAAAGTGACTCCAGGACAGTCTATTATAGACTAACTGTAGCAAGTAGCTGAGAAAACTCTTCCCCCAACTGAAGAAAGTTGAAAGGCACATTGGGAGACAAAGCATTTATCACATCTTATGAGTCATGCATTCAATTTATGAGTTACACATACCTACTATATATAGGTAATCTTCATAATAAATGTTGTGGTTTTTACATTTTAAGACATCTGCAAGTAATTGGGTATGCTTAATTTAAATGCTATAGATTTAATCTTACCCATACATTTAGTATGTAATGAGTCCTCAACAAGGAACGGTTGGTGCTGAATTTGTAGAGGGACAGCGTGGAAGATACCACTGTTGCCCCAGCCCCATAACCACTGGGCCCACCTCTGAATTCACCTCCAGGTGGGGTGGAGAAGTTCCCTGCAAGCTGACAGCTTTCCTTCTCACAATGATGCTATGTTGTCTAGTGATACAGAGACACTTAGCAGGAAAATATAATAAACACAAATTATATAAAAAATAAAAATGGTTCCCTCTAGGGAATAGGAGGGATTTAGAGAGGGGAAAAAACAGATGAGTGTGGCTTTCTCCACGGACTCTTGTCTCTTTAAAAAACAGAAAAAAATTCTTAAAGTGTTTGTCTATGGAAACTTCTCAGAAAAGGTGTATAAGATATGTTAAGTTACAATTACAAGGTGCTGAAAAATATGTGCATGCCTGATGTCAATAGAACTAAGTACATGCGCACACACTATACCCACACACACACACACACACACAGGACATACAACTTTTGGAATATCTCTTAAAATAAGCCAATTTCTTCTGTTGCAACATGACCACTATCATGGTCCAGAGACAGTGGCAGGGCAGATGCTATCCTAGGAATGAGAAGGAAGTTTCTTCCAACCATAGATAACTGTGGAAAGAGAAAAAGATTCATTGGTGAAGAGTGGTCAACACCACTTCTCCACTTTAAGTCAAAATCTTAAGTTGGGGCAGGAAGCATATTTGATAGGTTGAGGGAAAAGCTGGCAGTGGGAGGGCTTTTGCCCAGTTTCCCATTTTATCCTGTGGGAAGAGACCCACGTGGAGTGGCCACCACATAGTAGACACAGCATCATGGTGCAGTCGGGGAGAAGTAGCCAGAGTTGATCCTTCTAGAATGTCTGCCAGCTGCCCTCATGTGATGCCGAAGGTATCCAAAGTTCTAAGTGCCCCAGGAGAAAGGGAAGGCCTTGACAGCTTCTGTCTGGGAAGCAGGACAAGACAGGAGAAGGAATGGCAGGGCAAGGTAGGGCAAAAAGAGAGGAGGAGGGGAAGGAAGGGAAGGGAGGGATGGAGAGAAGAAGGGAGCAGCAGCTGACGAAAGTCCCCTTACAAACACTTTTGTGCAGCTGAACTTTTAACATGCCCTCCAGCCACAGGCTTCAGCAACAAGGCCAGCAGTGAACTCACAGACAAGAATCACCAGGCTGCAGGGCCCAATGGGGACCTAGAAAACAACTCTGGGACTCTCCTGCAGATCTGAAGCCCTCCCTACCAACACCACCCCACAACCCACAACACACACACACACACCGTGAACTGCCCCAAAGATCAAGGAGTCAATTTGGGAAGGAAAAGAGGTAAAGACTGAATCTGAAAAACTGAGTATTTACTCATGAAGGGCTCTAGTACACAAAATAAGAGACTTATAACCACTTTCAGAATTTCACAAAATATACACAGATAAAGTTAAAAAAGAAGAACCATATTGTAACTATTGGAAACGAGTTCAAGCACAAAACATGGTAAGTCAGAAAATGACAATGTGAGTTGCAAAATATTTTTTTTTGCCCGAGACAGTGTAAAGTGTACGCAGGGTTCTGTTAGGCGGGAGAAGGAAGAGGATGGAGTGCCATCTGAGGGAAAGACGGCCTCATCCACCACCTCCCGGGAGCCACCAGCCCGTGCCCCGCACTGTGTCCCAGTCCTGTGTCGGTATTAGATCATACATGCCTATCAGAGTCAGCTAGTGCGAAACTAATTAATCAAAAGCACATAAGGTTTACATTGGGCTAATTAACTTCAAAACAAACATAAATCTTGAGAGCTTGTTCCACATGATAGCAGGGGCGAGTGGAATGAGCCTTCGTTACCCGGCCCCAGCTCCAGCTCTAGCTCTGTAACACTTCAAATGGCCTTGCCATCTCTAACAGAAGATGATCAGGCTTTTTACTTTAAAACTATTGTTTTATGTTTGATGGCAAAACAATAACCCGAAAAGTCAAATATGCAATAAGTCGACAAGCCTCTTCCACACTGCTAAACTTTATCTTTATAGCCATTTTTCACTTAGCTGTTTTTTTCACTGATTTAAATGAACTGCAAATTGTTTCAGCACCATAGACAAGACTGAGCTGAGTTAGGAAGATAAAGCCTGTCCTGCTCTCATTAAGGTACCACTGCAGGAAGGAAGGGTATATGGGTTATAATGAGCTATGACTGATTTTCCAGCAGGTTATAAAAATTGGACCCAGAGGCACCTTTGCTTGCAAGAGAAGCCATCTCTGCAGCACAACACATTAGAAGGAGCATGGGCTTTGCAGACAAACAGACCTTAATTAAACTGCTCTGATTTTGTTCCTTCCTTGGTGAGATTAAGATGAATAATATTAAGCGACTTAGGTTCTTAGATGCAAGCAACAGACACTGACTCTGGCTGATTTTAGAAGGGAAAAAAGACTTTATTTAGAGGATGATGAGTGGCTCACAGGATTGCAGGAAAGACCAGGGAACCAGGTGCAGAAGGTGACCAACGCACAGTAGCCGCCATGGGCAGATCCTCAGTTTGCCTCTTGGGTGCTATGGCCACCTCTGGAAAATGGTCATCTCTTTCTATTCCCACTGCTTCTAAAATTAAATAGTCTACTGTGTGGCATTTACTTTCATGATCAGAATATTGATTAAAGATATAACAAATAATGTCCAGTATGTAATACTGTAGAGCTTTTAAATATTAAAAAAAGGTTCACTGAATTCAAAACTCTTTGATAATTACTGCATTCATTTCATTCTAATTATTTTTAAATTGATAATTTCTATGATGTTTAGTTCCCATTTAAACATACTAATCCATAAATCAGAAAACTTATTTTCTCAATGCTGAATATAAAGAATGTATAGAATATGATTTCCAGAGAAGTGAGGTGGCATCAGTCACCAGCTTAGATTTTTTTTTTTTCACTGCCTCTGCTTCATCAAGATGCCTGCTTCCCCTTCAAAGTCTGGGGCCAATGTGCCTATACCTTAGCTCAGATGGAAGCTGAGAAAATGAAGTGGAAGACAGCCTCTGCCCATCAGTCAACAACAAGTACTTCTTTTGAAAAGTTGTGATAAGGCTGAAATTCCATCCAGGAAGGGACCTTGACCCCTAATTGAAGGTTAGTACATAATGCGTGCTCAATAAGAATTGTTGGTGTAATGAATTTTTAGAAAGCAAGGAATGAAATGGATGAACAATATGGTAAAGACTCTTATTCTGTGTGGAGCATAATAGATAAGTAACAAATGTTTTTCTTTCCCCATTGTTATGCCACTCACTCCATATTCTATAAATTCTTTATATTTGGTATTGAGAAAGTAAGTTTTCTGATTTATGGATTAGTATGTTTAAATGGGAACTAAACATCATAGAAGTTATCAATTTGAAAATAATTAGAATGAAATGAATGCAGTTATTGCCAAAGAGTTTTGAATTCAATAAATGATTTTTTTTCACATTTGAAAACTACAGTATTATGTACTGGACATTATTTGTTAAATCTTTAATCAACATTGTGATCATGAAAGTAAATGCCACATAATGGGCTATTTAATTTTAGACTGCCTCCTATACCGACTTTTAAATATATAATTTTCTCGGTGACCTTGATTAAGAGATTAGTGTGTTATCTTAAAAAGCATAAGCATAAATGCTTAATGATCTTTCATTTTTAACATTATTTCATTTTCAATAGAAGGCAATGCTGTTTTCAAATATGCAAAGTAGTTTTTAATTGGCTCATTTATTTTCCTTCATTTGTGCTATGAAATGTTTGTGTCCTCTAAACATTATTTGCTTTCCTAATGAAGCAATCCTTATGCTAGACCAAATTCTCACCCTATTCAATTGTCAGAATTCAATCATTTTATTACAAAGATGTTAACATTTTCTAGCCAACGTACTAAAAAAGTGGAAGAGAAGGTAATGTACCATGGTAACTCTAATCATTTTCCTACCTCTGAAATTTGGGGGCTTATAAAATTACAAAATAAACACAAAAGTAATTCAAGATGTTCTGACCCATGGTAAATCAGAATTAAACAGACCATGTAGCAAAGCTATTTACTCAGCAAAGCTCTTTTGGCCATCTGGATCATCTTTAAACTACACCAGACAAAAGGATGGAACACACAAGCAGAAGGACCAAAGCCGCATGCTGCAAAGCCTCCAACTCTCACCTCAACCCTATGTGTGGCCCCATCACTAGAAATGACATAAAACCATAGGTGTCAAGAATGACCTATCTTGCCACAAAAAAAACCTTATGTGTTTTTAAATTACACACATAACATACATTAAAAGAAAATACAAATAAGCAAAATCAGAATAAAAATGGTAATCTTACCACCAGAAACAATCACTGTTAACATTTTGGTGTGTTCTCATCTAATTGCATGTGTGTATATATATGCATGTATGTGTGTTTAGATTTATGTGCATATACACAAAAATTGAGTCATACTATACCTATTTTGCATAACTTAATTTCTCTACCTAATAATATTTCAGGTCTCACAATATTCCATTGCATGGAGCTACAAAATTATTTACGTAATCCTCACCTTGGGTATTTAGGTTGGTTCTAATTTCAGTATAAATATTAATAGAATTATGACGAATATACTGTAATAAAAAATCTGACTTCATTTTTGGTGTTCAACCACTGACCACTTTCAAACCTCACCCCTTCTTCTCCCCAACTTGCCCCACATCTGGGCAAGCTTGGGCGCTGCTGCTTCTAGCACCAGATGGGAACTTTAAACCACACAAATCCTACGGGAACTCTCACTCCAGTCCCAGTCTCCAACCACAATAAAAATCAAAGCCAATTTTCTCTAATTTTTTTCAAGCCTTTCCAAACAATCCTATAATTTGAATATTAAACCATCCTCTCAGTGAATGTGTGACATAATCAGTTTCCACATCTGAGCCAATTTTAAGTGAAGGGTCAATCCCATCCTCCAATGGCAACCACAATACGACTGGTGCTGCAAGCAGCAAGGTCTAGGCGGTGACCCACTACCTGGGTCTTTCTCTCTTGCCTTGGGCTTGCCACTGGATTAACGACAGCTGCAAGCACACACTTGAGCTGCTGTTTGGTTTGCTAATTGGCATGAGCTGTGCTATTGCCTACTGCAAGCCTGCATTTTGAACTGTCCTGTACTCTGATGCATTTGTAGAGTCCTACCAAGCCTCTGTTACAGATTTAACCTAAGTCACACATTTAAATAAGTAGCATTTAGAGACAGGGGTATGGAATTGGGGACCCCCTTAAAGTGGATCTGGGTTGTGTATCTTGGCCAGGACCTATCCATCTGTCTTGAATTAAACCATGTGTCTTGATTCTAGCATAATCTGTAACTTAAAGTAGATCCATTCATGGTGTCGTTCACAAAGTGACCCACTTTGAATTGGATCCTCTACCAAAAAAAAACAAAACAAAAAAACAAAACAAAACAAAAAACCTCTAGAATCCATCCATATTATCTAAATTTCTATACAACAGGAACTCCCATTAGTGTCACCAGATCGCTTTAATCTGGAGGCTTTAGCAACCTCCTCTACTGCCTGCTGGTGTCACTGGACCATCCACAATGGCCATAGCTGCCTTTTTGCTCCTGATACAAAAAACTGCCCTCCATTAGTGTAGCAATTTCTGGCCTCCTATAAGGCCCTTCTGGAGGTGAAGGCTCTCACAAGCCCTGAGCCCATGACTCCGCTAACTCAGCTGACTGTTATGCCTCAGGTCATACATAGGAGCAGAACCCTGAAGCCTCGGCATGACCGATGGCCTCCTTCTTAAAATGAAAATGGTACTTACACATAGAGGCAAACCTGGATCCTCTGGCACAGGGGTGGGGAACCTGTGGCCTTGAGCCCACATGGGGACTTCTAGGTCCTTAACTGCAGCCTTTTGACTAAATTCAAATTTTACAAAATAAATCCTTTTATTTTTATTCATACATCTTTGTCTTTTTTTAATTTTGAAATGAACATATTTAAAATACCAAAGAATAAAATAAGTTTCAAAGAAATAATCCTCCCAGATTGACCAGCACAGTTAGAGCATTAGGAAGCCGTAAGGGCTAAACTGACAGCTGCTATGCTCATGACTTAGTTCTAACTTCCCCTGCCTGACTGGTGCCACTACCACACAAGGCTGGCTGGTGAGAGTTTATGGGGGTTGAGTACGCCCCTTTCTGTCTGAAGTGGAATTTGTGAATAGTTGCATAGCTTGACGGTATTTTTTAATTCTGTCTGCTTATGAGCCATCATGTCAAAGAAGACTAAGAGAACACTGAAGGAAGAAAACAAATTTTTTAATGAGGATTGGGAATTGCAATATTTTTTTATTTCAGCATATTATGGGGGTACAAATGTTTAGGTTGCATATATTGCCCTTGCCCCACCTGAGTCACTGCACCCATTAGGTGTGTATATACCCATCCCCTCCACCCTCCTCCCATCTGCCAGACATTCAATGAATGTTGCTACTATATGTGACTTAAGTGTTACTTAAGTAATACCAATATGATGGTGAGTACATGTGGTACTTGTTTTTCCATTCTTGTGATACTTCACTTAGTAGAATGGGTTCTAGCTCTGTCAAGGATAATACAAGAAGTGCTAGATCACCATCGTTTTTTGTGGCTGAGTAGGACTCCATGGTATACATATACCACATTTTATTAATCCACTCATGTATTTATGGGCACTTGGTTTGTTTCCACATCTTTGCAATTGTGAGTTGTGGTGCTATAAGGAATTGCAATATTTTTTTCTGCTAAAGATAAGGTGATTTCTTGCTTTGTGATACTACAATATCAACATTAAAGAAATTGAATGCTCATCAGCATTATAACACTCATAAGGACCATAAATATTTTAAATCAGAGGTGCCCTGATAGGCTGTATTGCAGAAATTAAAAGACAAAAAGCAAAAGCAAACACAATTCTTTCAAGCAACAATAAGACCTGGAAATAATGCCACTGAAGCAACTTATAAAGTAGCTTATATACTCAGGAAAAAAGGGAAGCCATTCAGTGACGTAGAAATTGTGAAAGGATGCATCCTTGAAGTTGTAGGATGCTTTGACCCCAATAACGTTTCAAAGTACAAACAACTGCCTCTTTCCAAGAGATCAGCAGCATGAATTAGGCTTCAACTTAACAGAACTTCATGCAATACTTCAGAAGGAAAATATATATTATTCAATTGCTTTGGACGAATCAACTGATACTACTGACTTGGTGCAGGTTTTATACTTCATTCGGGTCAACAGATTTTCTGCTATGAAGAGTTATTCACTTTGGGCACTCCTATGAAGAGAACATGGAGAATAGATATCTTCGACAACTTTCAAGATAAATGTCGTGAAGTCAGACTGAATTTGGTAAATTTAGTGAGTGTATATATAGACAATGCACCTTCCATGACAGGAAAACATGGGATTTTACTGCAGATAATAAATTATTAACAGATCCAGATGCTCTCATTTCTTTTCATTATATCTTGCATCAGCAAAATCTCTGTGCTAAAGCTATTATTTTAAGTGATACTTTGCACCAAGTTGTAAGTATTAACTATATTCATGTAAATGCAACATGGCATCATCAGTTTCGTAACATGTTACAGTTGAACCATGAGGTATTCAGTGTGGATTTGCTGCATCATTCTAAAGTGTGTTGACTATTACAGGGACAGGTGTTCTCTGCAAGAACAGATAGTTAACTTTTATGAAGAACAGAATCAGCCATGTGAATTATGGAAAGATTTCTACAAGAACCCAACATTTCTGTGTGTTATCATGTCAAATTAAAACAACTTGAATATTTTCTTTGCAAGGTAAAACTAGGTCTATATATGATAGGTGGCAAAAAAAAAAAAAAATCCAAGCATTTCAAAAACAGCTATCCTTTTCACTTCTGCTTCAAGAGGAAATTTTGGATGAACATTTTCCCCAGTTAGAAAAGGTCACTGATGAGCATGATGATGTATGCAAATCATATGAAGAATGCACAGCTGTCATAGACCTATTAATTGGAGAATACTATGAAAAGTTCACTGACTTTGAGAATCGTGACATATTCAAATTAGCATTTCAGCCTCACCTAGTTGGTATAACCAAGGCACCTAAAGAACTACAGATTGAACTCTCAGTAGATGACACTTAAAAGTCATTATTTGATATTAAGAAAGATCCAATTGAAATATAGAAAAATGCAGAACACCCACGACTTCGGCAACACGCCCCCCCCCAAAATGTCTTCTTGCTTTTCAACCACTTATTTCTGTGAATCTACATTCTCCTACCTAACCCAAATCAAGATGCCCTTAAGGTCATAAATGACTGATATCCATCTAGACAATTAACTGAAAATGCAGTCCTCCATGCTGCAACCAAATATTCAAATGCTTTCCAACAAAAATCAGACACAAAATACTCATTAAAGGTTAACTTTAACAAAGTGTTCATTTTTTGAAATTATTAAGTACATTAATTATTATGGATTTTTACAATATACATTTTTAAGTATATCTAATTGAAGTTTCTTGAATGCAGCCTTATTTGATTACAGGTAAATTAATGCAGCCTTCCAGCATGAAAAGTTTCTTCACCCCTGCTCTGGCATATTCCACCTATAAGAGGAGGCACTTCCCCTGTCCTCACTCCCTTGGCATCCACAATGGCACCAGAGGAGGTCTTCTCACTGTGGACCCACTACTTTAAGAAGACCTCGGGAATCAACTGAGTGATGAGAAAGAGTGTTTGTATACTTTACAGATGGCACGTAGATGAAGTTCCTCAGAGAGCTGCCACTGTCTGTCCCCTAACTGGGATACCCCTGGACAAAGATGATATCCAAGGGTCAGCACAACTGACCAAACTTTAGGCAATGCCTTAGCACTAGAGGATGACCTGGACAATAAGAGGCTCTTCCTGCACATTTTTACAGACTCTTGGGCTATTGACAATGGTCTGGCTATCCCATCTAATCAATGGCAACAGCAACAGCTCTTTCTCTGAGCTTCCCCACATTAGGATAAAGAACTCTGGGAATTCTTTCCTCACAGACACCCAAAATACAAATTAAAGTCTCACATGTCTCCATACTCATGAATTCCATAATTCAAGGCCTCAATAAGACACTCCTATCTCCTTCAGTTCCAGATGTTATTGATAGTGACCACGGCACTCACTGACTTCCCAAAATACACAATACTGGGCTCTTCAACAAGACCTTTAATGGAACTTTTACCTTCCTGATCAACCTCAGGATGCAGACTTCACAGGATGCTGTAACAGCAAACTTAAGCAAGTTCAAATTTCATTAAATAAGACATGACACATATCCACCGTCAATCAGCTATCAGGAATGAATCGTAATAAAGGGTCTGACTCCATTTTTGGTGTTTCATCACCAATAGCTTTCAAGCCTCGCTCCTCCCCTTCCCTCTTTTGACCCATATCTGGGCAGGCCCCTAAGAAAGACTTTGGATGTCAGCAGGAAATTTAAAGCATTCAAGTGGCTGACCCTGCACAGGACCACCAGGCCCAGCTCCACTCTCTAACAACATTCAAAACCAAAGCCACTCACCTCCCCCTTCAACTCAAGCCTTTGCAGATCAGCTGGGGTGTCTTCCCTGCTCTCCCCCATAAAGTCCTATTATGTGAACCATAAACCTTTTCATACCCTCTCAGTATATGTGCGGCTTCATTGGTCTCCACTTCCAAAACTATTCTGGGTGAAAGGTTGATCCTGCCCTCCAGTGGCAACCACAAAGCACAGGGTTACACCTGTATATTTGGGCACGTGTCTAATTATGTCCAAGAAAAAAATCCTAGAAGTAAAATAATTCATGATTTATGATTTTTAAAAGTTGACACCTTGCCTAGTAATGTAGACTGAATATCTATTCATTGCAAGTATTGAATAAGATACTTTTTATTCTTGCCAGTCTGATAGATGAAAAATAGTATCTCATTATTTAACTTAAATTTATTTGATTCTTAGTGGTGTAAAACATTATTTCCTAATTACTTTCTATATGATTCATCAATATTTATTCTCTTGTGTACTTCCTATTTGTATAATTTGTCCATTCTTCATATTGAAGACTTTCTCTTTTCCTTAACTTTCAAGAAATTTATGTATTAATGATATTAATCTTTTGTATTATATATATCTTACAAATACATACAAATGTGTATATATAAAATATAAGCACAAAAATACAAAGAATATTTTATGTTACAAATATACAGAAAATAATGTTTGTCAATTGCCTTATTTTACTATTTCTATGGATTTTTTTTGCAATAGAAAGGCTCTAACACATTGATCTCTATACTAGAAAAAAAATTTTTCCCTGGGGCCACGGTATTTTATTAAAACAAAACGATCCTTTCTAATTTGTTATTTTTTTATTGTTTTCTGTGTGTCAGTTATATGCAACCCAATTTACATTTTTAGAATCATCAATATTAATTGTAACAATAACATTAACAAGTAATATTTTCATGAACCAACTGCAGGGTTTTGTTTCACACAGCCCCAGGCTCAAAACTAGCCTGAGTTAAATACAACTCACGTGGCAGTCAATGTGTTAAAGTCTAAAAGTCAAACTCTTCCAATATCAGTTTTCTGATAGATTGGTAATCTAGAGAGAGATTTCATTCCCATAATAAATTAGGAAAATTTTAAGTTTCTATTTTGTAATACGAAGGAGAGATGCCATATTTAGATTTCCTATGATTGCTGCAAATTTCCTTTAACTGTTGACCAAATCCGATCTCCTACAAGGAGAAGGGGTCCTTGACTATGGCAACAGAATTCTCACTGGTAATATCCAGTTTTAAAAATCAGGATCTACTGAAGTACAGAAACATTATTATGTATGATCTCTCTCACTCCCTCCAGTTTATACTCAAAATAGCAGCCAGAATGATCCTATTAAGTTCTTAGCTAGATCATGAACCACTCTCTTCAAAACCTTCCAGTGGCTTCTCATTTCACTTGGAAGCAGTGGTTCTCAACTGGGCATGATTTTCGCCCCAGGGAATATTTCATAATGTCTGTAGGTATTTTTTATTTTCACACTGGGGGAGTGCTACTGTAATCTCATGGACAGATGCTACAATGTCCAGGACAACTCTGAAATACAATATCAATAGTGCTCAGGTTGGGAAATCCTAACTTTGAGTGACAGCCAAAGTCATTGTTATGACATGCAAAGTTCTACAATATCTATCTCCTGTCCCCAACTGTGACCTAACTCATTTTGATCCTTTCCTTCCTTGCTCTACTCCAGCCACACTGGCCCCCTTGCCTTCCATTTCACTGTCAGTCAGAAAAGCTGTCACCACAGGACCTTTGCATTACTGTTCCTTTGCCTGGAATCCCCTCCCAACGTGGTTTAGTCCTTCCCTCCCTGCATGTCTCTACTCAAATATCACTTCTCAATGAAGCCTTCCCTGGCTACCAGGCCCTAAATGTCCAACCTTCCTCCAACCCCTCCCCGATTTTTCTCTTTAACATTCACCACTATCTAATAAATTATATGTTTTATTTATGTCATATATTGTCATCCTCCCTAATTAGAATGTAAGCTCCAAGAGAACCGAGATTTCCTTTTGTCCTTGTTTGCTTACCTTTTTTTTTTTGTTTGTTTCACTGCTGAATCCTCAGTACTTAAAACACTGGTGCATGGTAGTTAGTAAATAATTGCTGAATTAATGAATAAATGAATGTCCTAAAATCTTTGACATTGTGTGTTTGTTGTATCCCAGGAACTCCATACCATCCCCAATATATAGTTATGGATTTTTTGGTTTCCATTGTTAGTTTAGATGACAAGAGAAATTTAAGGAAATATTTGAATTATTTAACTATAGATCCTAATTTTGCTTCAGTTATTTGATATATAAGATGAAATCTTTCTTTTATCCCTCAAGACTTCAGAAATTACAAATTTAAACAAAGGATTGGAGTCAGAAAACATGTCGAAAAACCAATACTCCTGCCAATGCCTTTCCTGAATCTTCCCTAAGAATCGTTTAAAGTTTCTAGCCATTTCCTAAGAAGACAATTTCTTTTATAATTTTGGAGATCTGAGCATAGAACAATTGTTTTATTTTGGAGAAATTCTTTTAACTATATTATTTCCTAAGACTCATTTTCTCTATTGTCCTGTTCAACTCTAACATACTCATTAGCATTCTGCAAAAATCTACCTTCTAAAAATATTCAGTTACTATAGACATCAAGAAAAAAAAAGGAGACAGTATTTGCTATGAAAAATATAAGGTATTTGTATACTAGTTTCAAGTTTGCGCTTACATTCCCAAGTCTAAAGTAAAATACTGTCTACATGAAGCAAGTGAAGCAGGAGTCACGATCAACCAGTACTCATGCCCTGATGCTGAATAAATTGAGTTCTCCCCGGGCCAAGTTAATGGATAAATATTACAGACCAGGTGCAGCTCAGAGTCTATGCCTATCAAAGGCTTCCATCTCTGTCAAGCTGTCATAGAATGGATTGAATAGACTACTCCCAAAGCTACTCATGTGGAAAATTTGAGAGTGAAAAAAATTCTCTGAGTACAAAAATAGATTGAAAGTAAAATGTGAATGTGAATCTCATAAAATTGATTCTCTGCCTTCATCAGCCAAGAGATCAAATAAAGTATACATCACCCCTCCCTCCTCTCTGATTTTAGGTCAGCAGTTTATTAAAGCAGGTAGAAATTTCACATGGCTCACTGATTTGTACAAATTTGATTTAAAAACAGGAAGAAGGCCATAATTTCAGTTTGGCAGAGACACTGAATATCAAGTGAAATATTAATCTCAAAATTCAGCTACATAAATGTGAAGGAAATTTTTATCGAATCAAACTGAGCCTTCGAAGATACTTGTCAAAGTATTCTAAGGCCACAAAACTGTTTGTTCCTTCTAAACATATAAGTCTTATTCTGCATTCTGCTAATGCTATCCTTTTTTGGTCTTGTTTTGTTTGGGAGGGATGGGGCGCAGGGATGTACAAAACAGGAAATACTTGGGAACATAAACTATTCATGCCACAAAAAGGAAGGTTTTAGTTCAAGCATGTGACCCAGAGATAGTAACTTAAATACTCCTGAGTTGAGCAGGATTGATCAGTAGGGATTGTCAAGGACATTGTATTGGGAAGGAGTGTGAAGTGGAGGGGAAATGCATTTCAGTCATTTAGTTACATATGGTCCAAGTTGTGGGAAAAGTTTTGCAGTCACACAGGAGTGGGTTTGAATCCTGTTTCTGCCCATTGCTAGCTATTCTTTAACCTTGCTGCATCATCTGTAAGTGGTGATATATTTTCTGCATCAATGGATCTTTGCAAAAATAATTTCTGTAAAATGACTGAATATAATCATTCAGTAAGTGATAGCTGTTATTTTAGAAAGATAAAGTCCAAACACACCTGTTTGTTTATAACCCATCTTGTTCCAAAATGGACAAGAGGATGTTTCAAACTACATGCTAAATGGCAGTATAAATTTACAGGAAAAAAGTGCAAAAATTTGGCAAATTATGATTAGAAATAAAAGGAAAGTAAGAGGAAGTCAGGTATAAGAGATTAGCTCTCAAAATACATATAAAGGTTTTTAATCTTGCTAAACTTGAGCCAAAAGTTTGACTTTGAATCTTCCTACAGGTACTGTGAGAAACCTGATCATTTTAAAGATTCATAGCGCTCAAAAGTAAAAACATGCTAGTCGTTCAGATGAAGCAAAGCTATTTCTGAGTTAGCATTATAAACATTCGTATAGTTAACAATGAGTTTCACACAGGTCTGTTTCTTAAAACACCTTTCAAAATAATCCAGTGTTATTAATGCCAATCCACTTATGGATGTATAAAAATATATAAAATGTACATCATTCTTTTCACAAGAAATTTTATCATTCTACAGCAAAATGACAATATAGAGAGATAAATATGCAAATGTGGTAGTTTTAAAAATATGTCCACAAATTTCTTAATTTTTCTTCTCTTCTGAGGCTGGAATTACAACGAAAAAAATGGAAAACTACTTCAGGAAGAACTTTTGTGATTTAGCACTGATCAACAAATAGCTAAATCAGGAGATAAAGAATAGTTAACATATCTGGGTTTTAATTCTATTTCCTCTACTTACATCTCTGTGATCTGAAATTTAATTTCCTCAATAACCAAATGCAGATGATAAAAGAAACCTATCTATAGGGCTGCTGGAAAGAATAAAGAGATGATACATGGCCCAGTTCCTGGCACATGGTAAGTGCTTAATAAATGCTAGCTGGTTGTGGTACTCACATGCAATAATACTTTGCACACTGCATTTAGGGAAATTCACAGTTGTAAATGATCTGGTGGTAACAGCCTTCTCCTCATTTGCCTTTGACCTTGGTTTTTCCCAGCTTCCCCACAATTATACCTACTGATCTCCTTGGTAGAGGATCCCTTGAAGCAGGAAGTACTTAAGTCTTATCTTGAGGGACTTATAGCATTAGGTTACTACCTAATATGAAAATGTGGCATCCCCAGGCTTTCTCCTGATTTGCAACGTGTTCGCTACTATTTGATATCTGTTTATTTAATTCTGGGGCACTTTTGCCTGTTCTCCTGAGACTACATCATAGAAATTTACCCAGATTCATATCCTTGGACTTCTGATTCCAAATTCCACTTCTAGAAATCCCATCAAGGACTCCAATTCCTTGAGCACACTCCCCAGTCTCTGAAATTGTCTTCATTCTTTCCCAATGTTCACTGGCTCTAAGGGTTTGGTCCCACTCTTGGATGCTATATGAATGAATGTGCACTACTCACCCGTGCTCAATCCCAGCCCTGCCACCTCTACGAACCTTGTACTTCCCACAAGTGAACAAGATTTTGAAATGGCTACTTCTCCTTAAACAATGAACAGAGTTAGCACAGCAAATTCCAAGCTGAGGATTTTAGTTTTAATAAGGTCTCTTGCAGACCTGACATACAAAAAATAAGGAGTTTAGATAAAATTATTTCAGCAACAAGTACAGATGAATCAGAATTGTTTTGTTTTCAATTTTGCCTATGCAACTTCATCGTGCATTATATGGTTCTACCACTCCTAGTTTAACATCTTATAGACTACATCTCTGCACAGAAAATCGGTCCTACCTCAGTCAACAGCATTCTATTTCAAATATCATCTTCCTAGCAGCCCTGTTACTACTCCTTGAAGTGTCGTGTTCTGGGGTGGGGCAGAGAAATGGTTGTGGTGATGACGCAGGGATTGTAAAGTAATGGGAAGGGCTGAGTCAAGATTAGCTGCGTGGAGTATAGACTAAAGTTATCCAAGTCAGATATCCAGAGACCAAGCTGAGAGAGGTCAGAGAATGTCCCAACCCCAGACCCTACCCAATCATCTATGGAATTTACTAAAATGAAGATGCCTAGACCCCAATCTCAGATATTCAAACCCTGTAATTCTATTAAAGATTCTGTAAATGATTATAGGGTTCTGATTTCAAAAAGAAAGTTAATCTATTTCCAGTGCTAATTATCATCATTATCATTGCATTATAGATTGTTCGTTATAGGGCAGGAGCTATGCTAAGTATTTTATCTACAGTTATTCCTTACTGAAATAATTTTACATATGAGAAGAATTAAAGCTTACTCAAGATGATGCAACAACTAAAGTTCAAAGTTGGGATTCTAATCAAGGGCTTCCAAACTCCAAAGCCATTCTCAGTCCCTACTCTATACTACTTTTCAGTGTCTCTGGCTCTGCTGCTATTGCCACTCATACAATTTAATATTTGGGACACTTTGAGTCAGAAACAATTCAGCAGAGGGCTCAGCTCAACCATTCTCCAAAGGTAGTTGGCCTAAACCCAACCAGACTCTAAGACAGGCGACAAAGGACATTAGGTTAAGAGCCTGTCAAACTCTGTCTCCAGGTCTCTTTGTAATAAGGAAACAGACCCCCCAGGAAAATTACCCAGCAGTCTCCTCCCAGTAGGATGCTGACATTCCTCCACATTTTTCATAACATTCTAACAGCAGCCACATAAAACACCAGAACAAAATGTTCTGAAGTTAGTGTGCATGTATACAGGTGCACCTGTGTGTGTGTTATAAAAGAACTGAAATTGGAAGTAGAATTTGCCATTATCTCCCCTTCCTCAGAATTCTCCAGCTTGGATTAGGTTGTTGGTTGGTTTGTTTAAATTAGAACCTATTCTGAGCAGGAGCTAGCAAAAGAGGCTTAGCTACTTAGAGCATGGCCATTCTCAGATTTCAAGGACCCTTAAACACATGCACAGTCTAAGCAGAGAAGAATTTATCACCATTAATGCTCCAATCCACTGACATGCATCATGGAAATTGGAAGGTAATCAGGACTTTTCCTCTAACCATCAATGGAATAAATGCATGTGCTGAATTGCCACCAGGAGAGACGAATGTACAACACGAAAAATGTAACACTTTTGCCCCAAGTTTATCCTTTGATGTATACTTATCCACTCCTGAAGTGAGATGACAAGGCAAACAAACAAACATTTTTTGGAAGCTGCATTAGCAGCCAGCAGCACTGTGAGTCTCCAGTAGTCTAACCTGTTCAACTTGACTGTGAAACAAAGTCACTGGTGCTTTTCTTAGGCCCGTGTTCTAGGCCAGTCTCCTCTCCATTGGTGATCACATTTCCCCAGTCTGTAAAATCAAAAAACTATCTTTCTTCTCTGCAAGGATAGAATGATGATTGATTATCTACTATCTGCCAAAGGATCATCAATGTCTCTGGGGAAAATATCCAAAACTTTTATGAACAGTAACATACAGAAATCCACCCTCCCGCTGTTTTCTTTCTTGGCCAATTGGCAGCTACTGAAAGATTAAGGGCTTCAGAAAATATTGCCCCAAAGGCTCAGTGTTCCAAAGATGTGCAATCACAGCACAAAATATTTCATTTGGTCTTTGGTGTAAATATAAATTCTGTTATTCTCTTGCTCTCCTAGAAAGACCCTGTGCATAGTGGATCCTCTGTCTTTAGAAATAGAACACCCCCAAGTGTTTCATGGCAGTTATTTAGGCAGTGTTTTTAAAAATTATAATAGGCCAGTGGTACTAATAATGGAGAAACTTGTTAATGGATTGAGAATTTTTATGAAACCTCTCCCTATCAGCTTAAATTTTCATGGGCATGGAATGCTTCAGGAGAATAAGTTGAAGACAAGGTCTGCCCCATGAGTACTCAGTGACCTTTTCTCCTACACTTCTGACACCCTGATCTATTAATGTGACATAACAGTGTGGACGGCTTGTGGTGCTTAGCTAGAGGCTGTTTGAATGCTCTTTATACATGACCAGAGACTCCTTGCTTACTCAATTCAGGTTTAAATTTGGGTCTCCTTTCTTTTAAAAAAAAAAAAAATAGAGTTTACGTTTTAGAGCAGTTTAGGTTCACAGGAAAATTAAGCAGAAAGTACAGAGTTCCCACATAGCCCCCTGTCCTCTAGGCCTCCCCAGGCACAGCCTTCCTCGCTATCAATATTCCCACCAGGGTGGTCCATTTGTTACAGTCAGTGAACTTATATTGACATGTCATTACCATCCAGAGTCCATAGTTTACATTAGAATTCACTCTTGACGTTGTACATTCTATGGGTTTAGATAAACATATAATGAGATGCATCCACCATTATAATATCAAACAGAATAGTTTCACTGCCCTAAAAATCCTCTGGAAAAATCTGCCTATTCATCCTCATTAACCCCTGCCAACCACTGATTTTTTTTAGTGTCTCCAGAGTTTTGCCTTTTTCAGACTCTCACGTAGTTGGAGTCCTACAGTAGGCAGCATTTTCAGATTGCCTTCTTTCACTTAGTAATATGCATTTAATGTTCCTCCATTTTCTTTTCATGGCCTGATAGCTCATTTCTCTTTAGTGCTAAATAATATTCCATTGTCTGGATGTACCATGGTTTATTTATCCAATCAGCTACCGATGGATGTCTTGGTTGCTTCCAAGTTTTGACAATTATGAATAAAGCTGCTATAAACACCCATGTGCCAGTTTTTGTGTGGATATGTTTTCAACTCATTTCTGTAAATACCAAGGAGTGCAATTGCTGGATCGTATGGCAAGACTACATAAATTAAGAAACTGCCACACTGTCTCCCCAAATAGCCCTTATTTCTTTTTTATCTGGGGGAAATTGCTGTGGGGCTCCAAATTTCTCCTGTTTATTATACCATAAACCTCAAAGGATGCCTCTAAACAGAGCTGGGTCTCTGGCTGGGACACTTCTCTTTCCTTCCTTACCTCTCCCATCTCTAGGCAGGGCCTCTGGAAAAAGATGCCAGCATTGAAGAGTACAACACTGATCAGGTGGTCAAAATCATACTGAGAAAGTTCCAACATCTGTTTTATGTCAAGAAGAGGCTGCATCCCAACCGCAGTTCAGTGTTGTGTTGGCAGCCATTTTCCTATACACAAGCCAAGCTTGAGGGTTAAGATTTGCAAAAACGCTTCATCAATTTGCATGTTGGGCTGTCAGTTCATTCACTAATAGTGGTTGGTTATCTTCCATCAAGCCCTTTAGGATTTTCTCAGTTTGAGAAATACCTTGCTGTCATCAGCTAGATTGAAGGGTCTGGAGCAAGAAAGAAACTCTAGTTCAATATCTATGGACTCAAACCCCGACATGTTCACAGATTCTTAACTGAATAAATAAATGGATGAATAGGGTCACTCTCCACCACCACCCAAAGCACTCAAGTTTGGACAAGCCTCTCTTTCAGAGCTATACATACACACGCATTCTCTCATGTACCCAAGAGGCTCCAACGAGACTGACAGTCTCACAAACAAGGATAAAATGATAAATCATTGTTACTTGGACCTGCTTGAGGTTCTGTTAAAGACAGATCACTGCCAGAAAATGTTAATGCGTTAAATTCCACAATCTAAAGAGAATATACACAGTAATAAAACACATAGATTATCATATCCACAGCATAAGTGGATGGACCCTGATTATCAATGTATAAAACAAGACATAACTCTGGAAATCTGGATTAGTAAACTTTAATTTTTTTGGCTGGCCTTGATTGTGAAAATGGAAGGTGTAATTGTATCTAATGAGAATCATTTTGAGAACTATCTTGTTAACATAACTAAAAAATCCTGTGTTGAAATTGTACTTCTGAAGACAATGCAGAAGGTTAGAGCATGAGTATCAGTCAAAGGCCTACCAGTAAACATTTGGCACAAACTAGGTATCAAACAGGGTTCAATAATAGGTCACTATGGATAGCTCAGAGCAGAGTACAGCAGCCTAGGACTAATGCCGGAGCCATTACCACTCCCAGGCCAAAAGGTACAAAGGAAAGGGTTCGGTAATCGGAACCCAGAGAGAGTTCTATGTAAAGAGGCTGCCAGACAGAAGTCCTTGACTCCCAGAGACAAAAAGCAGCCGACCTGTGTGGCAAGAGGACAGGTAGGCAGCTGTGGGAACAAATGCCCAAACTCATTCTCCTCCCAGCCTTCTGCCTCTGCCTCTCCTGGTAGAGCCTAAAGGACAACAGAGAGGAAGAGAGCCTGTGACACAGAGATTAGCTAGAGAGAGCAATTGTCTTACATAAATTAAAATCTGTACAAGCTCTGTTTCTTATTAGCATGATCAAAGTGCCTCTCTTTAATAGTCAACTGCTTAACTAACCTTTTGGTTTAATCACAAAGGAATGTAATTTTAACCATAAGCTTTTGATAACCACAAGCCTTCCAAAACATCTCATATAGGAAGTATATTCATTCACTTAAATAAAAAAGTTTGTTATCAGAAATTAAAGTTACACACGTAAGTTATAAATGTGCTCACCGACATTAACCTTATAATCAATCCAGCCCTCTGCAAATGAAATAATTCTTATTGTGGATTCTCCTTTAAGCAGGGGGATTTCTGGTTGGCCACCTCCTATAGCTGTAGAAAAAGAAAATTAACCTCAACTCTGAGAAATTTAAACATATCACAAAGTTAATTTATTTTCCATACAAGATAATTCTTTTATGCTCTGGTTAGAGAGTTTGTCTATTCTTTGATATTTATGTAAGTCATGGTAATACTTTTTGGACCAAAATATAGAAAAATTCTAAATTACCAAGATTTTATACATGAAATTGTCTTTTAATCACTCAGATGAAAGTGACTCCAGACGTTTGCAGAATATTCAAAGCAATTACCTGGGGTCATGGGAACAACAGAAAAATCTTTATGTATATGTATGTCTCTTCAAAACTCATCTGCAGGTAGGAAACGTTAGTAAAAAAGATGAAGTATAGATCCAAGGTGTTCAGAGCGTACCGCTCTTCTCTTCACGATTGACCCTTGGGGCCTTGTAAGGCCAGGACCCTGGAAAATTGACTTAACACTCCTTAATGGTTACTCATTTAGGACATTTTGAGAATTTTCTAGGCCCTAACAGGCACTCCAACCAAATGTCAGGGACTATATTCTGAGTCCTTAGGAGGGAGCTGGTGGTGGAGATGGTGGGGATTTTTACCAACGCGTTTGCTCGAAGTCTGATGTTATTGAATCTTTCTTTTTCTTGCTACAGCCTCACATTCACCTGATCCTGTACAAGCTGCCCCAACCCTTTCTATGTAGCCAATGTCAAACACTAGTCTGCATCCTTCCATATCTTTCCCCATCCTCACAGAATTACACACATACACACACGCACACACATGCACACTCTGCAGATAGCAATGTCCTTGTTGGGTAAGGATGCAATAAATATTTTTAATAATAGAGAAAGGGAGGAAGGAAGGAATGTGTTGCATAATAAACTGTAATATAGTATGCCCTTTATAGTATTTGCCTTTAATTTTCAGTAGATAGATTTTAGATGGGGAAAAAAAGGAATACTTTTAGCATAAAAACAAGGATCTGAATCTAAATTCTATGAAGTATTAATACAAAGGTACTATAGCCCCCAGCCCAGCAAAATCCTTCTTCTTTCCAGTTCCAACATCAGTGATTTACAAATGTGGATAATTCAAATCAGAATCAGATTTTTTAAGTTGGCTCTGGAGTATGATGGGATACGCAGTTCAGTGAAAATGTTATGACTCAAATGAAGCATGTTCCATTGGTAATACGTATCTGGTTTCATGTGCCACAGTTCAAATCTGCATAGGCACTAAATTAGACACAAAAATCACAAGAGGATAGCAGATATCTTTCTACCCCATTTAACAAATCCAACTTTTTCTTGTTTCTTGGAGATTGAGCTCTTGTTTCACTTTCTTACTGCCTATCAATCAGCTTGAGAAGACATCTGCAATTGTATTTCCCTCATAAAGACATAAATCCTGGCAGCAGCAGCTTACACACATCTAAAAGCTCCATTCTAAATTACCTTTGTCCGACCGTATAGAAAGTAAAAGGCACACTTCAGCCCCATTTGATTAAATCGGGGATGTGCCAGCTAGTCAAAGAATGGAAAATCCTTTCCATTTACATGCTCCATTAACTGCACTTCACTGAAAAAAATAAATCTCAGTGTCCTTCTTTACCTCTGTTTCTCTAATTGCTACTTACAAATTCTTTTGTCTCAATCATGCTATCTCTCATAAATCAGGAAGCAAAAGCATTTGCAGCTAAGTTCCTAGCTGTAATTTAACATGATATGCCACAATGCCACTATTATGGCAAAAACCAATAATATTCCAGTTGTCATGGGAACCAGGGCATGAAAAGGTGAAAGCCTTCTCTTACACAAGATGGGTGGGGCTTCTCTGGAGCCCTGTGCCCCACCAACATCAGCAGTCATGCTATTTTGGCAAAATTTCTCAGACTCAGCTTATTTCCAATCCCAGAGAAGAACTGGTCCACCCTTCACTTCCTGATGCTTAACTTGTAATTGGTCCACAACTCCAGAGGAGGTAAATTATAGGGTAGTTGTTTATATTACGAAGAGATTCTTCATTATACATTCACTTTCAAGAAACATAGCTTATGACAAAATATTAAAAGACCAACCTGTCAAAGAGATCAACTGAGGGTTATTACTACTATTAAATTAATATATTTCACTTTACAAATACACTCAACTGATGTCAAGGTTCTATAAAGCATACCTCCCAATTCTTATGTATGCATACAAGATTAATAATTTCAAACCTGGAAAGTGTGGTCGCATCACTAAAAATTGATTGGAAGTAAAAATGAAATATCTCTATAGTTATAAATCAATGGGAAGGAATTACCCATTTTTCACAACATGAATTGCCATAGTGCTTCCATGATAAGGCTTCCCTCCAGTAATATAAATCTATTCTAGAACATGCATTCATACCTGTATCCCTTACATACAAGGAAAGAGCTCCCATATAATTCTGCTCTGCAAATATTTCTTTTTCAACACTTTCCATTTATATCTTATTTTCCCTGCTTTGGCCTCATGCAAACAGAAAATGTCAATTACAAGGAAGAAAATAATTGGATTTCTACTGCAAGGAAAATATTTCTTTAGAGGATAAGGCAAAGAAAATGCAAGAGGCAGTACTAAGATGATAATATATAATGACTTTGGAGAAAAGTCAATTTAACTGTATGTATGCTATTGCATGATATCACTCATTTATTTTCCTGTAAAGTTTTGTCCATGATTTCAAAAACTGAGCTGAAGTTCTCTTTTGTTATAGTTCTATGAAATTTAAAGTCAAAATTGGTACAAAAATGCATTGCTGGTTACCAGAGTAGACAAATCTTTGCCACACATGCTGATTCCATTGTGATTCAAATGATTGCTAACAGTCCTGAGTTTATTAAATTTAAAACGTATTTTATGGAATATTTTGGCCCTTCAATTTTAAAACCATGTGTGCTTTAATAAAAAATTTAATTCAGGAGAGTTCAATCCCATCTGAAATTATTAACATTTAAGTGAATTTCTTGATGTTGACCAATAAAGTCTGCTAAACTTACAGAATAATGTTGAGTGAGACGATTTGCAGTTAATAAGAAGTCAGGGCTGGAATCAGTCCTCTATTGATGGATTTAAAGCAGTTGCCTATACGCACCAACAAATTAACCATGAAATTTTGGAGGGTAAAAGTGGATTAGAAGGTACAGATTTATTGCAAAGGGCCTTCAAATAATTTGACATACCTATCTTGCCTTTTTAGTGGACTAAATATATAATGTCTATCATATATATCCTTTCTGGTTGTGGCGTGTGTATGAGCTATTGTTTCAATAAAATAAGAATTCATTTAGTAAAGGTAGTTTTAAGTTTTTTTTAGTAAATCATTTCTTTACATAACTGTTCAACTATCAGGTAAGCTGTAAAGATAGCAAAAGACATTATGCTTACAATATTACTAATATTAATAGACAATATTTATTGAGCACTTACTATATGACAGATACTCTGTTGAAGACTACCTACAAATCCTCTCATTTAATCCTCAAAACAATTCTAAGAGGTAAATGTATTATACCATACCTCAAATTTCTTCCAAGGACATATATATGTATGTTTTTCTATTTATCCTTTATTAAAATATTTAGAAAAGAGTATAAGAATAGGCCATACTGAAAGGCTTTTGTTTCAGGTTTTAGCCCCACAAAGAGTAGGCATTCTAGGAGACAGAGAGAGAGAGGGAGAAATGGCACTTACTTGTACTAGGGCCAAGCCCAGACAGTCTGGTAGTACGTGAAAAGTCAGTCTAGGTACCACACACTGTACCCAATCAAACAAAACAAAAAACACAAGAGGTAAGACCCTTTGCTTGTAGCAATATGATATATTATTATTCAATATATTCACTGCTCCTCCGCCGGAGGATTATACATCCCCACCCTGTTGAAAACAGGTTAGCCACAGGACTTTCTTTGGACAATACAATGTGAACAGAAGGTAACACATGTCACTTCTCTGCAGAAGCTTTTGATTCAGCGCATGAATCACCATGTTTCTATTTTCCCTATATTATGAGCCAGCAACTTCCTTGATAGGAGCTTCTCCACCAGACCAGGTCCAAGAATGAGGCAACAGATGGCAGAGCCCCAATTAGCCTATGGTGAACATATAAATGTGAATGAAAAATCAACTTTTATGGTTAAAAGACTCTCAATCTTGGGGGTCATTTGTTACTGCACATTAACTTCACCCAATCTAAAAAATACAAACCGTATAAGACACTGGTTAAAAGAATGAGATCAGCAGTCAAACTGCCTGGCTTCTAATCAAAATTCTACCTCTGTGATTTATGCTATTGAAATTTGGTTCCAAAAATTTTACCATTGAATTAGCAAAAGTGAACATATAACAAATTTAATTTGGTTCCTTGAATATTCTTACTGGCTAATATGGAAAAACAAGTGGGATAATTTATAACTGGTTTAACATTAAGCAAAATAGATGACAAAGCTCATATATCTTAAAGGTATTTATAAAAATTTTTTCATGTATATATAAAACCCTTCTTTAAATTTCAAACTCTAAGTGACCTGGATGCTTTAATTACTTCTAATCACATATATACAGATAGCATTTCTTCAATATTTGCATTGTTTATCAGATATTTTTCTCCCTTTCTATTACAGAACTAACATTAAGCTTTTTCTATTTCTGATCTTCTTTATACTTTGGAGTCCATATTCAGAAGGTAATGGTAGGTGATTTTCTGGTATGTCATTTTGGCACAGTTAAAAATTCCTTATCACTGTGTATCATACTTGTAAGTTTTGATAAGAAAAAACAGAACATTTATTTAGGTAATTATACTCTACCTGGTTTCAAAATGATTTGGAATTGCTTACAGAAATATAGGTAACACAACAGGGCCAAAAGCAAATCCAGAAACGAGTGCAAAGGAGAATAAAGGTGTGCCTATTAGATGAATTCGTTATGCAAAATTGAACTCAGCAGGAGATTACATGGTTACTAAAATGATTTTCATATTCAGCTTTGAGATTTCCTAACATCCAAAGCAAACAGAGAAACAAAATCACTTATCAGACACAAAATGTCCAAGGAATTTTAAACGGCAATCACTCAAGAGAAGGACAACTTTTCATGTCATGGAAACATGTCAGACATATCTTCTGTGGGTCAACATAAAAAGGAAAATGTGAGATATTATCCTTAGCAATGTCCTTATCAATATCTCTACAAACACAACAAAAATACAGGAGATCTTTCACTCTGCATTCTACTGAGAGTTACATTTCATTCTTATGATTTAATGACATATCCAGTCCAAGCTGATAAATTCTTCCAAGTTACTCCTTTACCTTAAGCTTTTATGGCCAGTTAGGCAATGTCAGGTTCTTTATGTGTAATATTCCACGTGGCATTTCTGAACCAAATACAAAAACAAAGATCAAAAACATTGGTCATTGCTGTAGAAACTCTGCAGTAGAAACTCTACAGTTTGTGAACTACGATTTATTTAAGCATACATGTTAGAAAAACATTCTGATTTATCTGCAAAAGGACTTTGAATAAGCAAGACCATACCCTTTCATTCTATGCAACAATCTCTACATCTCTTGCCATCAAAACTCTTTTCTATTGTCATCTACAATTTCATAGTTATTTTTTAATTTAGATTTTCTGAAGCCATTCTTCTTCATTCTATAACTGTCATCACTACTTGGGCACCTCACTTAAGGTGACAATCACATGAAAGTAGCATAGGATGCTATGTTCCTAACAATAGTGTAACTCATGACAGTTATACTATACTTGTATTAATATAGAGATGTTTGTAATAATATTGCCACTGGCACTTCTCTGCAGAGCACCTGACTCTCTATAGTTTCCTAGCCTTGTCTTTCTAGATAAATGTCAATGATTTTTATATTAAAATGGTACTTTGTTGAAGAGTATTAACAAATGTAGAAGCATAAAACAAAACACCATGAAACAAAAATATATAGAACTGAAAATATCAGTGAAAGAAGATCAGCAGAATGAGTAAATTTGAGTATCTCTTTAAGATCTCAGATTCAAACTTGAGAAAGTGGACTTCAGAAACCATATAGTGATGAAAAAATGTTTTGATTTGTAAAGTCATCTTGACAATGCTATTCATTTCTAAAAAATACAAGGATCTGTAAAACATTTCATTTTATAAACTAGTATTGAGACATATCATTCATATTAATTGTTTGACCCAAAGCAAATTGGTTGATCTCCTTGTGCCTCTGTTTCTTCATCTTTATAATATTGATTATAATATTAATAGCACCTACCTATAATTGGGTTGTTATAAGAATTACATGGGTTAAAATTATTAAACCAGTTAGAGCCATGCTTGGCACAGTATGAGCACTATAAAGTACTTGCTATAATTACTGTTCCTGAAAAAAATCTTATTCCCTGTATGTTTTTCTTCATCAGCTATTCAATAGCATAAAAGGATAGAAATAGGCACCATGAAAATCAAACATATTTTTTAGATGATTTCCAAATTCTACCTCATTAGGAAGAATGAAGCTACAAGTTTTCCTTTCCTTGTACACACTGTTTTAATCAACGCACACCATGATGTTTCAATCAGAAATAAGTCAAGAAAGATTTGTTATTACTAACGTCTCTTCACAAATTATTAATAGTACTTTTGTTGAAGGCCTACATCAAGTCAACTACAGTTTTAGGTTTTGTTTGTCTGTTTTTTTAATCAAAGACCCTTGCCCTCTGTTCAACTTGTCCCTAAAGGTCCAGTTCACCTGTCCCCGGGTTGGCAGCAAGTTACAATAAAAAGAGCACTGGTCTAAAATCAAAAACTGTGTCACTAACAAATTCTTTAAATTTAAACAAGGCATTTCCCCTTATTTAGACTTAGTTCCCTGCAGGGGATAAGTGGAAATGATCCTTTAGAATTATAAATTCTATAATTCTCAGGAGCTTTTCACATATTGTTATTTGCATATGTTAGACAAAGTGACATTAACTCCTCTAAAGTTATACATATAGAGACAGAAGATGAATTCTCATCTATATCATTAATATATTACCGAGTTTTTTTAATGCTTTCTAGAAAAAAACAGAAAATAGCTCACATTTAAAGCTAAGTAATAATAATAATTATTCTAATAATTAGAATATTCTTAACAGCATGAAAATTCTCATCCCTTTCTTTCCATAGAGCAAACACACAAATTTGACTGTGTTTTTTACTTTTGCAGTGTTGTCAAATTTCTGACTGCTCCTTCTCATTCATCGGTCACACATACAAGTAATATAGTCATTTCCAACACTTCCCTCTCAAAATACAAGCCTCCAAATATAGCTCTTTCACTCCCTCGTATGCAAACATATAGCTGCCCCCTGGGGTTTCCAGGCTTACACTGCAGTGCCAGGAAGCCAATGACTTGTTTTTACTTCCAGGATCACTAGTATCTAAATGGTATGAGCAACCATGTTATTCCTAACTAGAACCAAATACTCCACCTCCTTGGAAACATCACTGGTGTCACCAAAGGTAGGAGACATTTTTGTGAAGTCACATTCCCCTCAACCAAAGAGAAAACAGACATGCCAAAAAAGGGTTGCTGATGTCAGGACTTCCAGGGTACAGAGTCTGGGTCAGGCAGAACACAAAGCAGAAATCCTTGGAGGCTTCCACACAAACATCCTGGAGCCAGGCCCAGAGAAGAGAGAGTCTGGGGTAAAGCAGTAGGGGTCAGGGTGGTAGCTGCCAGAGGGGCAGGGGGCTGGGCTAAACCAACACAGCCACAGAAAGGCAGAGCTGGGGGAGTGACATAGGGAGAGCAGCACGAGGGACAGTTGAGTCTCAGAGTCCTCTCCTGAGCCACCGCTGAATTGAGAAGCTCTGCAGAGTCTGGGACAACCCGCTCACGCGCCAGAAGCACGCTCTCGGAGGAACACTTCCCCCGGGGAAGCCACCAAGCCTCCCGCAGATTAAAAACAACCATGACCTCACGAAAAACACACAGAAACATCCAGATCCTATGTGTGAGAATCAGCAGACAAGAAATAAAAATTTAAACTGAAATATTTGCAGATACTAAAACTATCTGACACGACAGAAAAATAGCTAGGCATAAAATTTGTAAAAGAAACACAAAGTTACAAAAAGAAGCAGAGTAAAAAAACATGAGAAATAAGCACACAGAGCTGAAAAGATTGTAATTACAGATATAAAAAATGGTTAAAATTAAAAGCTCAAGTGGATTAGAGAAATAAAAATAACAGATTGTAGAAAGAATAGTTTAGAGGAAGACATAGCTAAATAATTTATCTACAATGTAGCATAAGGAGATCAAAAATGTAAAGATTAAGAGATAGAGAGAGTAGAATGAGGTTTCTCACACACATTTTGAAGATCCAAAAAAAAAAAAGAAAGAAAGAAAGAGGCCAGGGGTGGTGGCTCACACCTGTAATCCTAACACTCTGGGAGGCCAAGGCGGGAGGATCAGCATCACCTGATCAGGAGTTCAAGACCAGCCTGAGCAAGAGCAAGACCCCATCTTTATTAAAAATAGAAAAAATTAGGTGGATGTGGTGGTGCATACCTGTAGTCCCAGCTACTTGGGAGGCTGAGGCAGGAGTACTGCCTGAGCCCAGGAGTTTGAGGTTGCAGTGAGCTATGATGATGCCATTGACTCTAGTTCAGGTGACAGAGTGGGATTCTGTCTCAAAAAAAAAAAAAAAAAAAAGTGGAGAGAACAAAAGAAAGGCAACATTTAAAGAAAATAATAGCAGCTGAAAAATTCCTAGAAGAAACAACAGCAGAATTCTCAACTAAAATTAAAGCCTAAAGATAATGGAATAACAACTTATCAAAGTGATAAGATAACAAAACTGTCAACTTAGATTAATTATTGCAGAATAAAAATAAAAAAATTTTCAGGTAAAAACTAACAGGGTTTACTACCACAAGACCTCATATAAAAAACTCTGAAATATTAATTTCAAGTAGAAGGAAAATTTTTCAAGAATATTGATCTGAGAGTATGCAAACAAAAAAATGGTTTTTATGGGTTTGTGTTAAAAAGAGGACAGTACTAAAATATTTGACACTATGTAGGTAGAAAAGGAAAGAACTAAAATGTTCTTTTTTTATTTCAGCTTATTATGGGGGTACAAAAGTTCAGGTTACATATATTGCCCTTGCTCCCCCATTCCCCCAAGTCTGAGCTTCAAGCGTGTCCATTCCCCAGACAGGGCACATCGCACTCATCATGTAAGTATACACCCATCCCCTGCCCCCCAGCCCCCACCTCTGTCCGATACCCAATTGGTGTCATTCCCAAATGTGCACTTAGGTGATGATCAGGGAAACCAATTTGCTGGTGAGTACATGTGGTGCTTATTTTTCCATTCTTGGGATACTTCACTTAATAGAATGGGTTCCAACTCTCTCCAGGAGAACAAAAGAGATGCCATATCACCGTTATTTCTTATAGCTGAGTAATACTCCATGGTATACATATACCACATTTTACTAATCCATTCATACTGCCCAAAGTGATCTACAGATTCAATGCAATCCCTATTAAATTACCAACATCATTTTTCACAGATACAGAAAAAATAATTTTATGCTTTGTATGGAACAAAAGAAGACCCCATTTAGCAAAAGCAATTTTAAGCAACAAAAACAAAATGGGAGATATTAATTTGCCAGACTTCAAACTATGCTACAAGGCTATGATTATTAAAACTGGTTGGTACTGGCAAAAGTGCAGGGACACAGACCAGTGGAACAGAACAGAAAATCCAAATATAAAACCGTCCTCATATAGCCATCTAATCTTTGACAAAGCAGACAAAAACATACTCTGGGGAAAAGATTCCTTATTCAATAAATGATGCTGGGAAAACTGGATAAAATGTTTTAATGTACATTTATCATACAGGAAAGGGATCAAGACAGTGCTTAAGTTTAAGTTTCTTTTAAATGTGTATAATAAAATTATAAGGGTAAGCACCAAAACAAAGAAGTTATATATACAAATTCTAAACAGTAGAGATAAGAAGTAGTGAGATAAAGGGGAATAAAAACAAATGAACAAAGGACTTTGTCTTATAACTTGGGTACTAGCTAGGCCACAATAAAATCAAGTACCAAGCAGACTCCTGAAGCCCCTGATGCCAGGCTTCGTTCCTAGACAGCATTGCTAGACCCACTCTGGGCCAGGAGGGAATCTACTGCCCTGAAGGGAAGGACCCAGTCCTAGCAGGATTCACCACCTGCTGACTAAAGAGCCCTAAGGCTTTTATAAATATCAAAGATAGCCAGGCAGCAATTGCCATAGGCTTCGGGTGATACTGGGCTAACTTCAGGTGTGATCTGCCACAGTCCTAGCTGTGGTGGCCATGAGGGAGTACCCACATTGATACTCCACCAACTCAGCACTGTGAGGGAAGAGAGTGAGAGACTTTGCCTGCTAATCCAGGGGATTCTCACATATCTTACTCAAGTCCGCCAAGGCAGTACCACCAGGAGTCTGCAAGAGACACGCCATTACTGGGCTTGGTGTGCCCCCAGTGCTGATATGGCTGAACTGACCAAGGACTTAGATCACAATACTCAATTCCCTTTGGATATCTGGAAAGCCTTCTCAATAAGGATAGGTTCGAACAAGCCCAGACTGTGAAGATTAGAATAAATACCTAATTCTTCAATGCCCAGACATCAACAAACATCAAGAATCAAGAACATACATGAAAAACATGACCTCACCAGATGAACTAAATAAGGTACCAGTGACCAATCCCAGAGTGATGAAGATATGTGAGCCTGTAGACAAAGAATTCAAAATAGCTGTTCTGAAGAAGCTCAATGAACTTCAAAACAACACAGAGAAGAATTCAGAAGCCTATCAGAGAAATTTACAGAGATTGAAATAAAAAAAAAAAATTCTGGAGCTGAAAAATTCAAATGACAAACTGAAAAATGCATCAGAGTCTCTCAATAGCAGAACTAATTAAGCAGAAGAAGGAATTAGTGAGCTTGAAGACAGGCTATTTGAAAATAGTCAGAAGAGAAAAAAAGAAAGAGTAAAAAAGAGGAAGCACACCTACAAGATCTAGAAAATAGTCTCAAAGGGGCAAATCTAAGAGTTATTGGGCTTAAAGGGGAGGTAGAGAGAGAAATTAGTGTACAAATTTATTCAAAGAAATAATAACCAGGAACTTTCCAAATCGAGAGAAAAATAGCAATATTCAGGTACAAGGTCATAGAATGCCAAGCAGATTTGACCCAAACAAGACTACCTCAAGACAGTTAATAATCAAGCTCCCCAAAGTCACAGATAAAGAAAGATCCTGATGTATGCAAGAAAAAAGAAAAAAAAATAACATATAAAGGAGCTCCAATATGCCTGACAGCAGACTTCTCAATGGAAACCTTACAGGCTAGGAGAGAGTGGCATGACATATTCAAAGCACTGAAGTTAACAAAAAAAAAAAAAAAAAAGCCAACCAAAATGAACAATAAAACAACAAAAACACCTTAACCCTAGAATATTATATCCTGCAAAAGAAATATTCTTCAAACATGAAACAGAAAGGTTTTCCCAAACAAAAGCCAAGGGATTTCATCAACAGCAGACCTAACCTACAAGAAATGCTAAAAAGAGTTCTTCAATCTGAAAGAAAAGGACATTAATGAACAATAAGAAATCACCCAAAGGCATCAAATGCACTAGTAACGGTAGGTACACAAATACAGAATACTCTATTGCTATAATAGCAGTGTGTAAACCACTTATATCTTGAGTAAGAGGACTAAAAGACAAACCTATCAAAAATAACTACAAGAACTTTTTAAGAGCTAGTATAAAAAGACATAAATGGAAATAACAAAAAGTCAAAAGGAGGGGATAGAGTTAAAGTGCAGAATTTCTTTTAGACTTCTCTTTATTTGTTTTTTGTAAGCAGAGTTAAGTTTTCATCTGTTTAAAATAATCGGTGTTGTTTTTCAAGCACCATGATAACCTAAAATAAAAAAAAAAACCTATGGCAGATACATGAAAATGAAAAGCAAGAAATTAAAACACACTACCAGAGAAAAATCACTTTGACATAAAGGAGGACAGGAAGGAAGGAAGGAAGAAAGAGAGGACCACAAAACCACCAGAAATCCAATAACAACTTGGCAGTAATAAGTCCTTACCTACCAATAATGATATTCAATATAAATGGACCAAACTCTCCAATCAAAAGACAGAGCGGTTGAATGAATGAAAAAATAAGATGCAATTATATGTTATAAACAAGAAGCCCTTTACCTATAAAGACACACATAGATGAAAAATAACAGAATGGAAAAAGATATTCCATGTACATAGGAACCAAAAAAGAGCAGGAGTAGTTATATTCACATCAGATAAAACATATTTGCAGACAAAAACTGTAAAAAGAGACAAAGAAGGTGATTACATAATGACAAAGGAATCAATTCAGCAAGAGGATAACAATTCTAAATGTATATGCACCGAACAGTGGAGCACCCAAATATATAAAGCAAATATTATCAGAGCTAAAGAGAGATAGACTCCAATATAATAATCATTGGAGACCTCAACACCCCACTTTCAACATTGGACAGACCATGCAGACAGAAAAATCAACAAAGAAACGTTGGACTTAATCTGCACTATAGACCAAATGGACTTAATATTTACAGAACATTTCATCCAACAGATACAGGATACATATTCATTTTCTCAGTTCATGGATCATTCTCAAATATAGACCATATGTTAGGCCACAAAACAAGTCTTTAAAAATTTGCAAAAATTGAAATCATATCAAGCATTTTCTCTGACCACAATGAAGGTTCCCCAAAAAACTGAAAATAGAACTACCATATGACCTAGCAATCCCACAGCTGAGTATATATCCAAAAGAAAGGAAATCAGTATATCTAAAAGATATCTGCACTCCCATGTTTACTGCAGCACTCACTATTCACAATAGCCAAGATTTGGAATCAACCTACATGCTCATCAGTGGATGAATGGATAAAGAAATTGTGGTACATATACACAATGGGATATTATTAAGCCATAAAAAGAATGAAATCCTGTCAATTGCAAAAATATGAACTGGAGAACATTATATTAAGTGAAATAAGCCAAGCAAAGAAAGACAAATCTCACGTGTTCTCATTCACATGTGGGAGCTAAACATTAAAACAATTGATGTCATGGAAACAGAGGGTAGAATGATGGTTACCAGAAGCTGGGAAGGGTAGTGAAGAGGAGGGCATGAAGTGGGAATGGTTAATGGGTGCAAAAATGCAGTTAGGTAGATAGAATAAACAACATTTGATAGCGCAACAAGGCAACTATAGTCATCAATAAGTTATACTTTAAAATAACTAAAAAGTGGAATTGGAATGTTCCTAACCCAAAGAAATGATAAATGCTTGAGTGATGGATATCCTGATTATCCTGATTTTATTAATACACATTGTATGCCTATCTCAAAACATCATATATACAACTGTTACGTACCCATAATAATTAAAAATAAAAAAATTAAAATAAAAAAATGTTTTTTTTTTTAAATTTTGGCTTAAAAGGATGAAAAGAATTTTCACTTTACTATTATTATTTTTTTTTTTTTTTGAGACAGAGTCTCGCTGTGTTGCCTGGGCTAGAGTGAGTGCTGTGGCGTCAGCCTAGCTCATAGCAACCTCAAACTCCTGTGCTTAAGCGATCCTACTGCCTCAGCCTCCCCAATAGCTGGGACTACAGGCATGTGCCACCCTGCCTGGCTAATTTTTTCTATATATATATTTTAGTTGGCCAGACAATTTCTTTCTATTTTTAGTAGAGATGGGGTCTTGCTCTTGCTGAGGCTGGTCTAGAACTCCTGACCTCGAGCAATCCACCCGCCTCGGCCTCCCAGAGTGCTAGGATTACAGGCATGAGCCACCGTGCCTGGCCCTGCACTTTATTATTTATTTATTTATTTATTCATTCATTCATTCATTCATTCATTCATTCATTAGAGATGGGGTCTTGCTGTGTTGCCCAGGTTGGAGAGCATGATGATAGCTCACTGCAGCATTGAACTCCTGGGCTCAAGCAATGAACCTGCCTCAGCCTTCCAAGTAGCTGGGACTCCCGGCTAGAATCTCTACATTTTTAAAAGTTGTTTCACATATGTCACTTAAGAAATGTTCATTATTTTGGCAACAGAACAGATGTAGCTCTCCATCAAGAAGGCTATTTGCTGCAGTTGTTAGTACTTCAAAAACATCAGATTAGGATCCCTAGAGAGTTCAGGCTGGACCTCTACATAAAGTATTACTTTTAAAACAAAATATGCATTTTAAAATATCATAAATATAAGAAATAAATAAAAATATAAACGGATTAAAAAAACAAGAGATTGTAGAATTTATTAATAGCCCACAGAGGACTTTTTAAGATTGGAAAGCCAGAAAACTATAATGGAATCTTGGACTTTGGAGGCAAAATGTTTCTCATTGTATAGCCTTGGGCACAAACCCCTCTAAGGCTCCGTGTTCTCATCTGTAAACTAATGGAGGACCAAATCTGTTCCCACCTGCATGCCATAATATTTTAAGAACCAAGAACCAAATTATATGATACAGACGGAAGCAACATGCAGAGGGAGCTCACAAAAACTACTCCAGACTAGGAGCCAGAAGCCCTGAGTGTTCCTTACCAAGCTGCCACGTGACAGGGTACAAGCTTTTTCATCTCTCAAAACTTTAGTTCTATTATCTACAAAACAGAAATCACATAACATTGCCTTTGAATTTCACAAGATGCCATCTTTGGCAGTATTTTCAACAACAAAGCTATATATACTCGAGACATTTTTTGGTGGGGGTACATGAGAGGGATAGCTTACTCTCAAGAAGACAGGTTCAAAGAAATCTAAACACCGTCTGAGTGAATGATGTGATGATGTGTTGTGCACGTGGACTTGTTGTCCCAGATATATAAATTCATGATTCCTAGACTGCTATGTAGAGCCATAAGTTTGTATTAATTCCCAGAAGAGATTAAACATTAAAGGAATATACTCTTTGAAAAGGGATCATTAAGTATATGCACAAGACTGACAGAGGAAAGGCCCACAATCAGGCCAAAAAACAGTACTGCACAGACGCCATGTTCTGGAAGTCAAGAGGTAGACGCTAACAACATTAAGACATTGAAGAGGCCTATCCCACATTACTTCATGAAGAGTGGAATCTGTCTCATGTGTTATCAGAAGTACCCGAAAGGGTTATATAATATCTCAGTAATGAGAAATATTCTACAAGTTGGCCCACTCATCTCTTTGGATGGAATTTAGGGTCTATAATACATCATTATATTAAGAACATAAAAGTAGAAAAACTTTTTTTTTTTTAGGTATTTGCTGTGTGACTGAGAATCTTTCCCTTACAAAGACAGTTAAAATATTCTAATATTCATAATTAGAACACAATTCTACCAAATTAATCACACTTGCTCAGATTGGCCAAGTATCTCCTTTTTAATACAGATTACAAAAAAATGGTATGTTCTGTTCTGCTGGGTCAGAAGTCAGAAATTCTAATAGTTGCTCATTAATTGTACTTTCCACTATTAAGACCAAAAATGGTGACCAGCTGTTAAGAATTCTTCTAGAATCCTCCTTGGAGGCTGACATACTGTTTTTGGACAAATTGTGATTATTTACCCACCTCTTGTTCAGTTGTTATTAAACATCAAACCTCTAATTCAGATTTAATATTTTAATTTCTCCACACAAACAGTAGAGCAGCTCCTGGCAAATCCACAGTATGAACTCCTTATATCTTCCAAAAAGATAGGATTTTGAATGTAATCACTAAATCACCAAATAGAAATGCAATAGTAAAATATTAATTTAAAAAATTTTAAGAATACTAGCTAAGAAATAAGCCAATCATAATATTTGAATTATAAAGATGAACAATAAAATGATAACACATTTTTACAATAAGAGTTAAAATGACTCCTTAAAATCCCCACCTTACCTTTGGAATCACTCAGACCTGATTTAAAACCTCTCTCTGATACTAATTCACCATAGGAACTTAATCTTCTTAACCTCTTTACCTTACAATATGCTTGGTAAGAGTATCTACTTTATAGCACTGTGGTGAAGATTTTTAAAATATGCAAACCTCCTACCATAATACTTACATATTAAAACATCAATAAATGGTAGATATTTTGTTTTTGTCCGTAAGTACAAAAACTAGAAGAAAATCATTCCATTTTCACAAATTAAGCTCTTCACAGATTTAGTACCTACTTCAGTAACATCAGTATAATAATTAGAGCAACATTTTATACTTGCATAGAACTTTCTCTTGTAAAATACTTTTAAAATATCTCCTTTGATACATATCCATAGCAATAGATAATTCATACACTTTTAGAGAAGAGAAAATCGAGGCTCAGAGAAATTAAGTGACTTTTTAATAATCGCTGTTAGTATAGTAGATGTATTTTGGTTGTGCGGCATTTTTCTTTGTCCTGGAAAATGCCCTGTCCCCTACTTCATTAATAGGGGTGCTGTGAGAACTTCCAAGTCTTAAGTAAATTCATATTCCTGCCTACAGTCAATTGGTTCAAGAGTGGGAACAAAACCCAAAGAGAGAAATAATCACAGCCTCCATTCACAATGACCGCAACTGATTGGTCCAAAGGTGGACACCTGACAATCTGAGCCAGTGGGTCCCACTTAAGACTTCTTGGATTTAAACCAGGAAAGTTCTACCTGATGACAGGGCTTTAAAATGTTTAACTCCAGAGATGGTGGCTTCGGTGATTTCTTTAGAATGTGGAATATTATTCTGAGCAAGAGAAAAGTGGAAGGGAAGGTGAAAAAGAGTGAGAGAGTCCCTCTTCCAATTTTTCATCAGATCTAGGCTCATGTCATTCCTGTTCTTGGGTTCCACGTAGTGTAGCAACATCCTTATACTAAATTCCATTTTGGATGAAGCTGGTTTGTATGGTTTCTATAACTTGCAGCCAAGAGAGTCTAAAATGAGGTTTTCTTATACTAAATTTGGTGCCCTTTTCACTAGACAGACTACTAATAACCATCATTGTTCTCCAAATACATCCTTTTTCCATATTTACAGTTAATCTTTGGTCCTAAGTAGGAAAGAATTATAAAGTACAGTATTCAAATTCTGTGCATGTACTAAATGCATTACAGTATATAAGAAGGAAATGACACAAAACAGTGACAGAGCACACTCAATCCAGCTAGTGAACACTGAATTCCCTAAAATTGTCCTATTCCGTATAACCCCAGCCCATTCCATATTTGTTTTTTACTTGTTTTTCCTTCTGCTTAATACTTCCAACTCCCAGCCTACAACCTTGACAGTTGTTTACCTAGCAAAGTGTTGTTGCTCGAATCTCAGTTGGGAGAAAATTTATTTCAAGAAATCTTCCCTTAATCTCCAGGTATAGGTTCTGTGCACCTTTTCTGTGCTCTGTGAGCACCTGTGTTTCATCTACCATAACTCACTCCCCTGCAGGGAAACTGCCTGACAATGTCCAACAATCTAATGTAATTCCAAAAGGCAATTATTATCTTTTTCAGAGCTGTATTTTTGATAGCTAGTATAGTATTTAATGTCTAGTGGACACTCAACAAATATTTGCAATAGTCATTCCTTGTGAATAAATTTCCTGGGAGATTTTTATAAATTTTGCAAAGCCCTCACATTCAAACAAATCGCTGATGAGGTATCTCACTTGCTGATGAAAGCATTTGTGATTACTCAGTTGTGTTCAGATTGAAAGCCACTCAATTTTAATATGCCTGAAGTCCTCTTTTCAAATCCAATAAAAAGAGTATTAAAGCCAAATTTAAATGGGCACTGAAATAGAAACTGCCTTCATAGCAAGCTCAGATAATTCTATTTGTACCGATAATGGAGAATGAGAGATTCATACCTATGTTCTACAAAAGAACAATAAGAATACCAAATATTATCTCCCTAGAAAAGCAATTTGCAGCAAGTTAAAATTGAAAATTGTATAATGGTTCTCATCTACTTGGCTATTGACTCATATTTTGGCAATATTATGGTAAACTATCAATTCTCAAAAACCAAAAGTGTTTTTCCTTATGTGAGTGGACATTCTGTAACCAAATCTCTCTCAGAATCTATTAGAAATGACAGCGATTAAATAAAAGAATAACACAGTTAAAGAAATACACATGCTACTCAGATTCCACCAGCAATTTAAATGGTATGAAACAAATGATCCCCTCACGGGGTGACATCAATCTGACATAAACAATAGCACCAGGAGAGAAATATACCTAAGTATGCTCCTGTCACAAGGACTTAGGTTGAAGAGAGGCAGAGAGGAAGCCCAATGTTTTAGTTTCTCTCAACTGTTTGATGGTGTTTTCACCCTACTGCTGATCTTGGCCCTTATGAACACTCCTCTGTTTTTCTTAGGATTTCTATTAATAGAAATAGCACATCTCAAATTTACAAAGGCACTGTGTATAATAGGCCAGGAGAATGGCAGTGCCTGGTAATGTGGCATGCCTAAGCACATAGTATGTGTTTAATAAATACTGTCCAATATATCAATGAACAAACTAGTTTATTACCTGGCTGTACACTTTGAACTTACTTCTTTGTTTTGTATATGCTTTTTAATTTTTAATAGATTGTTAAGCAAAAAAACACAAAACCTTAAGCAATATATGAAAGCAAAGCAATTCCATTCATAAACAGAATAGGCAGCCTCTATTATAACATGTCTTGAGTTTAAAGCACACCTTTCCCTAAATATGCCTAATATGCCTGTCCATAGAGTCACTTTGGATTTATTTTCAGAAGCACACTAGTCATATCTAAATTTTCTGAGTCAAGTATTTAAATATGAACATACCTATAGCACTTAATAAGAGACCAATTTATAAATTTCCCCAGAAAATATTTTAAAAATCATAAAAGTGACAAATACTAATAGCACATATTAATGTTATGCCAACATGTTTAATAAAAAATATGAATAATTTCCTGCAAATACATACTTAGTATAAGTCCCTCAAGAACAGAAAAAACAACAGCCCTTAAACCATTAAAGAAATTATACTAGCAGTTGAAAATCTACCGAGGTAATCCAAAACATTTCAAACTGTATTACAGATGAATTGTAAAAGTAATGAAGACAGAAATTGTTACAGATTTCACAAATTCCTCTGCAGAAAAGAAGAAACATGCTGTAAGTTTTTTTGAAGATAGCATAAATATTATAGTATATAAAGGAAACTTTAGGCTCAGCTCAGTCATGAACAGAATTGAAAAAGAATGGACAATACCTATTAGGTCTGTTCCATGAATACAACAAAAATTTAACCATAGAAAATGTCATTCAGTACATTAACAGATTAAAGAACATTCAGATAATCACAGAAGCAGGAAAAGCATTCAGTAAAAATCTATACCAAGAATGTTTATAAAAATAAATGCGGTAAGAATTTCATTAACCTGATAAAGAGGATCTACATAAAACTCGCAATAAATATCACACTTAATGGTGAGCTATTAAAAGCATTTCCTTTAAATTCAGGAAAGGATAATACCTGGTCTTACCACTTTTAACCCACATAGACCTGAAGGTCCAAGCCTTCTATTTAGAAAAAATAATGTTTCATGAGCTAAAGATTAAAAAAGAAAAAACTAAATAATCATTACTCATATAGATACCACAAAAGTAAACATAAACAATTTGTAAGAATTCATAAGAAAGTAAATCAAGATTGATCTACAAAAGATAGGTTGTTTTTTTTTAACATCTCATTTCTACACACTGGCAACAAACAATATGAAATTTTAAAAACATATGTTTAAATAACAGACACAAAACAACAGATAGAGATAAATTTAAGAAAAGAGCTTCATCCAGAAAAGTATAAAAAGTGTAAAGCCTTACCGTAAGACATTTTTAAATACCTGGGTCAGTGGAGAGACATACCGCAATGCCGTGTTTCTCAAACTTAGCTGTAGCTACTCATCGGAATCATTTGGAGAGTTTTAAGAAGCACTGACTTCCAGGCTCCGCTTTTAGAAACTATGATTCAATTGGTCTGGAGTACAGACTGGGCTTTGGAAGTTTCCAGAGCTCCCCAGGTGATTTTAATGTGCAGTCAAGTTTGAGAACCAGTGTTTTAGTAGAGGCTGTCCTGCCCATCCAGGTGGCCCCTATAAGATGGAAACAACCATTCCCCCAGCTCCTAGGAGTGGTACTGGCAACTGATAGCTCTCTGGTGATTCCCCTTTCTGGTACTTGCCCTCAAGTACTTCAGCTGAAGACAATGGAATTGAAGGCCTTTGCAGACCTCTCCATGATCACTTCTCTCTAGTCTCTGCTCCAAAGGTAACCACTACCCAGGATTAGCTGTTTCTCATTCCCATACATTTCTTTACCCTTTTACTACAGATGTATGTGTCCATAAATGATACTCAATACTCAATGGTGTCATACTGTATATATTTTTCTTGCCTTATTCAACTAATGATTGTAAGAGTCATTCACATTAAAAACTATAATTCTAATTCATTTATTTTTATCACTGCATAGATTTCCCTTGTATAAATATGGCATAGTTTTATCCATTTTCATGTTGATTTCTTGTACTCAGTTTGATTCTTTGTATGTAGGTTGATTTCATTTTTCTTAAGGAGGTAGTTATAGGATTTGGGGGTGCCTAAAATAATTTATTATTTCTTTAAATATACAAAGTAAGCCAGCCTGGGTAACACAGCAAGACCCCTATCTCTACAAAAAATAAAAAACTAGCCAGGATTGGTGGTGTGCACCTGTAGTCCCAGATGCTCAGGAGGCTGAGGCAGGAGGATCACTTGAGCCCAGGAATTTGAGGTTACAATGAGCTATGATCACACCTCTGCACTTGAGCCTGGGTGACAGAATGAGACCCTGTCTCTAAAATAAATAAATAAATAAATAAATAAACAAACAAACATACAAAACCAGGAATAGAGGGTCTGAGTAGGATGGAAAGCCAATAAATGTGGCACTATAGAAGAAAGAAGAAATAGAAGAGATTTGAAAGAGTAAAAGGCATGAGAAGATAAAAGCTAACTGAGATCCAGGTCTCCTTAGGCGCAGTCCCAGTCAGAGGACCATTTATTTACCTATATTTCTGTCAAAACGTTGTCTTCATTTTTTTTTCTCCTTATCACAATTACCCTAAAACACTTTTCAAAAACCCTCATTTCTTTTCTCCTAAGGAAAAATTACACGAGTTGTGTCCTGCCATAGACAACTTACTTTCTTTCTTTGCCTTATGTTATCATGTTTTTCTTCTGCTCGTACACAGAATTGCAATCCTATAACATTAATAAAAGTAATCATGGCACTCATGAATCATGGCCCCAATTGTGTAAAGGCTAAGAACCCAGGTTTTACTACTGGACGACCTGGAATTACATTATGCTGTGAGGGGGAGTTACTTCACCTCTCTGAGTTTCAGTTTCCTCATTTGAATAATGGAAATGTAATTTAAAATACTCTTTCTAGAGTTATATTCAGGACAACTGAGATATGCCCATAAAGTCACTTGACCCATGCCCAGTCCACAGTAAGTACTTCGTAATTTTTTTTCCCAACTGGTCTATATTCCTTATAAAATCTCACATCAACTATAAGTACAGATGACTGCCATGTTGTGCTGGCTGCCATAAACAAATGCCTCTGGTGGAGCAGTCTTCTTGAAATCAGGGTATTGCTGACTTCTCATTGGATAAATTCCCTGATGGTCCCTCAATTGATTGAATAATCAGACACTGATGCACATTCACAAAAGTGAACTTAGGGTAACTACTCATAAATTAGACTCACACATATTTTGTATATTACCTGATACATAGTGGTTTTGATCATGTCTAATTCAATAGATTCAAGTTATATCCTCCCAAATTTATGGTAACATTCTCAAAAGAAATAATATAAGTCTATTGCATAGATGGTAGGACTTATAAATTTAGGGTCCATGTTTTCATAGGCGGCTTCATGGAAACTGAGACTCCCCTGGAATTGCATGCAAAATTTGATGTGTATGTACATCTTCTAGAAAGCATTTTCTTAACTTTTATCAGATTTCAAAAAAGATCTATGACTTACAAAACTGAACAGATCCTGGTTTACTTAAACCAAGCTTGTATGAGTGATCAGCAATGATGAACTAGATCCCTTCTGTGTTGGTCCCAGTGATATGTGATTTATAAGGTCTTTGCACACGTATGGCACTAATCCATCACCTAGTTTACCTTATGACATAGCACACCTCTTCCCCTTGTCAATCAGTCTCACTAGGTATGTCCTGAATGAAACAACTTCCATACCATTATAGCTTGAATGAACGTTCATACTAGTTTGCCTGGGACAATCTTACTTTATACCTGTCTCCTGGTGTGCTTATTAATAGCAACCCTTTCACTCTGAAAAGTGTCCCACTTTGAATGATAAATTTTATGATTACCACAGATACAACTCAAGAATGGCTGAAGATAAGACAGACTGTTGATAAGGCAACTTCATCTGTTAGGGGAATAAAAAATCGAAATGAACTTCCAAGCAAACATAGTCCTTCTTTCCAGCAGTCAAGAGAGATGAGCAACAAAGAATCTGACCAATGTTTAGAAAGTCCTTGCCACAATACAGGCCCCCACAGCACATGTTTATTAAGGAGGCAGAATGGGACTCAGTGGATGGGAAGAAGCCATTCTCCACACTGCATCTTAGAAGAGAAAGACATGGTTCTCTGACAGCATGATGAATGATCACTTGCCCCAGCAATGCCCTTTCACTGGCCAAACCACCCGACCTCTGAACTGATACAACTACTTTTAGAATACAGATTCTCAGAATTCTTAGTAACTTGTCCAGATCCCAAAACTAACTTCATAATTCCCAGAAAGAAAACACGCTGTGAAAAGTCCTGAAGTACCACCAGTAGTCAGTCCTATATGCATACTTTAAATGGAAAAATGCCTACTATATTTTCTATGCCTATCTTTGATACAATAAGAAAGTATGAACATTTGAATGACACATTCAAAATGTTACATTAGAAGTTATAATCAAAGGAAAACTGAACACAGCACTGTTTTGAATATTACATTAAATGGGGCCATGAAAATGAATTAAATTGTACATTAATGATATAGAACTCTTAGTGATGTGCAACTCTTCAAAAAAAGAGACCATTCCAAATTTCCAATATACTTGTGCATGAAGACAATTTATAAATATAATAAAGTGGTAATAAATATGAGTAAGAATTGAAGATATAAAATTTTATATTTAAATTTAGAATTATCTAAAAACTATATGCTAAGTGGAAAGATTATGTATCATGTGAAAATCTCCTCAGATGAAATTTCGTTCTTTTAGAAAATTGCTAGAGCTCTAAGTAAATTGGATTAATGTGGGCATCTGATACCAGTGAGAGTTAGATAAATATCTCTGGAATCCACCTGGCTTAAGGAGTAAAAATTCTCTGGTTGAAAGTATTTTATTAAGAGAAGAAAACCATTCAACTATATAATCTCCAAGGAGAAAAACCCTAAGGAACAAATACCCATCCTGCAAAAAAATCAAATAGGACTTACATTCTGATAAAAGTGCCAGTGGTCTCATTGAATGTTCTTACACTGCTGAGATTCCTCCTACACCTGGAAATAAATGAAAGCTTAGCCACAACTGGCCCCTAAGGACATGCTCCTTGTTAAAAAATCCAGTCTCACAATTGAAGTAAAACCAAGTTGTACGTCAACCTCAAAAGGATGAGTGTTTTCCTTTGACTTGAGAATGTGATATGTAGAACATGAGCTGGGAACACAATTTAACCCAGTTCCCACCCCAAAGCCTAAATCCAAATGAATCCTTCTTGCTTTTTATCTGCCCAGTACAATGGAGGTTCTGTTAAAAGAAAGTTAAAAGAAAGCTGTGACATGATGGACCAAGTGGACTTCTCCTCACAGCACTGAAGCCAGTGCCAAGAAACTGAAATATTTATAGTGTGAAACCATATCCCACCTGGACTTCTAGTCCTCATTTATACTCAACCATACCTTCTTTGGCAATCTGGAGCTATTCTGGAAGGCATGCTATTCTCTCAACAAGAGTGTAGGCGAGGTTGTTTACAAATGCTACTTACAAATGTATAAGCTCTTGAAACTTCCATATGCTTCCACCCCATTAGGCAATCCTGACTCCCATTTTGTTAACAAAAGTCAATGTTTCTGGCAAGTATGGTGGGTTTAGAGAGAGATGTCTTACATAGACAGCCTTGCCATCACTGAGCTGACCCTAGACCATCATTCTGAGTCCCTGGAAAGCCAAAGCAAGAAGTGCTTCTGGTACAACCTCAAGTTCATGCCAAGTCCCTAGTTGTTAAAGTAGGAGATATGATTTTTATATATCCCCAGCTAAAGCTTTTGTAGATGAGAATAAAGATTTCAGTCCTCAGCATGCCAGTGAGAATAAGGTTTTGGACCTCAGCATGGTACCTCACGGAAACTAGAAATATGTTTCTTTAAATATCTGTTCTTTTAAGTTCTATAAAACTTAGGGAATGTTAGGAACCCAGTGACTGCATGAGGAATATGCCTTCCCCCATTCAGGTGGTTATGAACTGTCTCTGAATATTTCAAACTATCTAGAAAGAATATTAGACAATATAGTTCTAAAACACTCTTTACAAAAAGCAGGAACAGCATCAGTGAACAATTGTTTATAATACAAATTGGTACTTATTCACATCAAACATCTTATAATTTAAAATATATCTATAAATAGGTACCATGTATAATATGGTTGTATGGTTACATCTTCCCTTCTCATTGATTGAAAGTTGCCTCCTTAGGTCTGCCATGCCCTACTGTAAATTGAGAAGGATTTTTTTTTTAATCACTATGGTAGGTAGTTTCCTTTCTTCCATGCTGTGATGGTTAATTTTATCTGTCAACTTCATTCGGCTATGGGGTGCCCAGATAGTTGGTCAAACATTATTCTGGGTGCACCTGGGAGAGTGTTTTTGGATGAAATTAACATTTGAATTGATAGACTGCATAAAGCAGATTGTCCTCCCTAATGTGAGTGGCCTTTATTCAATCAGAACAAAGAGGATAATCCCTCCATGAGTAAGAGAGAATTTCTCCTGCCTGACTATCTTTGAGCTAGGACATCAGTCTTTTCCTGCTTTGGGACTTGAAACACAGACTCTCTTCTTGGGTCTTGAGCCAAGTTGGGCTTTGGAATAGAACTTACACCATTGAATCCCTTGGTTCCCAGGCTTTCTGACTCAAAGTAAAACCATACCATTGGCTCTTTTGGGTCTCCGAGTTGCTAACTCCAGATCTTGTCATCAGCCTTCATGATAATGTGAGCCAATCCCTTATAATAAATAAATATATCCACTTGATTCTATTTCTCTGGAGAACCCTGAGTAATACACATGAGGAAAGCTATCAAAATTATTACAAAATCACCAAACAGTTATAAAACTTAGACTTTGGAATTCAAGTCTCTTAAATGAAGAAATACATTTTTAAATATCTCATGAGTCAGAACTTCTCTGGGCAACACAGAAGAAAAACACAATACTTATTGTCTGGTGAAGAGAAGAAGACTTATAGTCTAGCTAAGGAAAGAGAAACTTATATCTAGATAAGAAAAGAAAACTTACATACATGAAAAGCCAAGAAAAATTCACATGAAAAAATATAATCAAGTGTTAGCCAAAATTATTATTGACCTAACAAATTCAGTTCTTTCACACATCTGCATTTAGCATTTCCTGCTTTATCCAAATTATTTCATGCCCTCATGAAATTTGGGAACCTCAATCATCTATACCATATTACATGTCAAGACACAGACTGGGAGAAAAACAATCTCTTGCTCTCTCTCTACACACACACACATACACATACACACACATACATATATACATATGTATGTATATACAAATGTATATATATAAATATGTCAAAGGATTTATATACAGATTACATAAAGACATCCTACAACTTAATAATATTAACACCGACAACTGAATTTTTAAAATAGATAAAATATTTGGACAGACACTTCACAAAAGAAGATTCACAAAAGGTCAACATCATCAGTGATCAAGAAAATGCAAATTAAAACCACAATGAGATACCACTACATACCTATTAGAATGGCTAAAATTTTAAAAGATCGCTATTGCCTAATGTCAGCAAGATATGGAGCTACTGGAGCTCTCACACACTGGTGGTGGGAATATAAAATGGTGCCAAGATTTTGGAAATGGTTTGACAGTTTCTTATAAAGTGAACATAAACTTATATACCATTCAACAAGATATCTCCTCCTAGACATCTACAGGAAAAATGAATATATATATCCATCTAAAGTCTTGTCCTAAATGTCCACAGCACCTTTACATGCAATAGTGAAAAACTGAAAACAACCCAAATGTCCATCAATAAGTGAATAGAAATACAATCTGTGTGGATAATAAGAAATTACTTAATGGGTACAATGTACATTATTAGGTTGATGGATACCCTAAAAGCTCTGACTTCACCACTACACAATGTATGCATATAACAAAATTGTGCTTTTATCCTATAAATTTATACATATTTTCTTAAAAAAAGAAATGCAAACTAAGGTATATTTATACAATGGAAAATTACACAGCAATGAAAAGGGATGAATTGCTGAAATATACAACAAAGATGAATCAAAAAAAAATCAGGCTGAGCAAAAGAAGATAGACACAAAGGAATATATATTGTATAATTTTATTTTTACGAAATTCTATGAAGACAAACCTAAATTCCAGGTATAGAGGCAGGTACCTGGGCTAGAAGTGAAGCATAGAAATTGAGATGGGGCATAAAGAAAGCTTTGGAGGTGATGGAAGTGTTCTATATTTTGTTTGTGATGGCAATAACATGGAATATATATTTGTCAAAACTCATCAACATCTATGATTACAATGAGTGCATCTTATTGTATGGAAATTATACCTCAATAAAGTTGATTTTAAAAATCCAAAGAAAACCCGAAGTAAAGTCTGATATTCTTCTTCTAGATACCCACACGAAAGAGTCCCTCACCTTGTTTAGGTCTTTGTCCAAATTTCATCTTCTCAATGAGGACTTCCCTAACTTCTCTAATTCTTGACCACATTATCCTATTCTATTTCCTTTAGTGCTTAGTATCAGCTAATATACTATATAATTTACTCACATTTTATATTTATCATTTACTGTCTGCTTTATCACACTATAATGAAATGTCCATGAAGCCACAAATATTTTATCTTTGTTTCTATGTTTTGTTCATGAATGCATCTCAAATTATGTGTCTTACACACAGCACATGAGTTATAAATATTTATTAGACAAATGAATTAAATTCCAAAGAGCAGATCTTTTCAGAGCAATCTAATTGTAGCAAGCCATTAGATAAAAAGTATTGGATACCTTTGGGAAAATCATATGTTTCTATATTGTCACATGCAAGCAGTCTTTCTCAAATGCATCCTCAGTGTTACTGGTTGACTCTAGGTGACCACTGACACATACATAATTTTAGTATTATTGTAGATACAAGAGAAGAGCTAAGAAAAGTATAAAAATGATATAAACATACAGATCATCATGCCATATTCAATGATACTACAAAGCAACTTACAAATATCCTAGCAAAATGTCAGTTTAATCACATTTAATCTTAGGAATGCTTTCAAAGTTAATTTACTCTTAGGGCCATTCAAGGGAGGCATTAAGTGTCAAAGAAGGTTAATTATATTTACTGTAATCAAGTTATTTAACCTCTCTAGGTCAGTTTTCTCATCTGTAAAATGAAGAGGGTTTTCAGACTAGGTAGAACCACTGAGTTTTAAAGAAGCTTCTTAGAGTTCCAAAGGGTGTCTTACAAGTAGTGTTGAGCTTAGGTAATTAATCAAAAAATTTTGGAACTAAGTCACCAACATGTCAGAAGACTAGAAAGAAGATCCACAAATTCCAGCTGATCCTGTACCTTCCCAAAGCTAAATGTTGCACTCTTCCTTTGATTCTGTGAGTTATAACAATGTTTCTCCAATAACCCCAGCCCCCTCCTATAAACGTATGTTAACCAGAGACATCATTTATTGTCACTGTGAGTCAAATAAATTGATCCTTGAAAGTGGGGTATTACAAGTGCCAAATGCTAAAATGTGAAAATAACTGAATGCAGGTTAAATGAGAAACATTGAGGTTTTTTTTACATTAAGAGTTGAGAAAATTTCAATTATTGCTAGTCTAAATAGAAACATCATTTGATTAAGCTACCATTTGTTATATTTTGACAGCCAGATCAAACAACTAAAGACAGGGGTTTCATTCTGCTGGATAAGAAAAGTCAGTATGCTGAAATATGTTAGCTACTTCTTTCAGACTTTGATAAAATGTTACAAGAGAGGAAAGTATGTGACTCAAAATATTCCAGGTGTAGGGGTTCAGCAGGAGTGTCATAAAGCTTTGCTAAGAGAGGTCCAATAATCCACAATTGCCAATGGTCAGACACTTAAGAGTTGTATAATTTGTTTCCTTTGTATTATACTTTGGCTAGAAATAGATAAATGAGGGGGGGCAGCAAAAGAATTTAGGAAGCTGTCAATAAAATGTTGATAGAACTTTACACAATAAAAATAATAAAATAAAAATGTAAAGAATGAAGAATTCTATCAGGCAATAAAGAGATATATTTAAGTTCAATCACATAATGAAGAAATTAAAGTCTATGTAGGGAGACCAACGGAAGAGAATAGAGAGCCATACACTTACAGTTAATTGATTTTCAACAAATGTGCTAAGAATACACAGTAAAGAAAGGACAGTCTCTTCAACAAATGGTGTTGGGAAAACTGGATATCCACACGCAGAAGAATGAAAATAGACCTATATCACATCATATTAAAAAAAACTAAAAAATAGATTAAAGACTTAATATAAGACCTTAAACTATAAAACTACTAAAGGAGAACACTGGGAAAAAATCTCCACAACATTAGTCTTGGCAGTGATTTTTTTGGAGATGACCCCAAAAGCACAGGCAATAAAAGTGAAAATAGACAAATGAAATTACATCAAACTAAAAAGCTTCTGTACAGCCAAGGAAACAGTCAACAGAGTGAAGAGACAAACTATGGAATGGGAGAAAATATTTGCAAGCTACACCTCTAATAAAGACTTAATAACCAAAATATATAAAGAACTCAAACAAATCAATAGCAAGAAAGAAAATAACCCTATTAAAATTGAGTAAAGGACCTAAATAGACATTTCTGAGAATAAGACATACAAATGGCCAATGGGTATATGAAAAAAATGTTCAACATTGCTACTCATTGGAGAAATGCATATTAAAACTACAGTGAAATATCATCTCACACCTGTCAGAATGGCTATTAACAAAAATAAAGATAAGTCTTGGAGAGGATGTAGAGAAAGGGGAACACTTGCACACTATCGGTGGAAATGTAAATCAGTACAGCTATTATGGAAAACAATATGGAGATTCCTCAAAAAATTAAAAATAGGACTACCATATGATCCAGCAATCCCACTACCAGTTATATATCCAAAGGAAATGAAATTTGTATGCCAAAGAGATATCTGCACTCCCATATTCATTGCAGCATTATTCACAATAGCCAAGATATGGAATCAAATTACATGTCCGTCAATGGATGAATGGATAAATAAAACTTGGTATATAAACATAATGAAATACTATTCAGCCTTAAAAAAGAAATCCTGTCCTTTGTGAAAACATGGGTGAACCTGAAAGACATTATGTTAAGTGACATAAGCCAAGCACAAGCACAGAAAGACAAATGCCACATAATCTCACTTATGTGTGAATCTAAGAAAGTTAAACTCCTAGAAGCAGAGAGTAGAATGGTGGTTACCAGGGGCTGGGGGGTGGTTGGGGAGATATTGGTCACAGAGAGCAAAATTTCAGTTAGATATGAGGAATAAGTTTAAGAGCTCTATTCCACAACATGGTGACTATATTTAAAAATAATGTGTTGTATTCTTGAAAATTGTTAAACCAGTAGATTTTAAGTGTTCTCACCACAAAAAAATGATGAATATGTGAGGCAATGTAAATATTAATTAGTTTGATTTAGCCGTTCCACAATATATACATATTTCAAAATATCACGTTGTACCTAGTAAATGTGTGTTATTTTTCTTTATTAATTAAAGAATAACTTTAAAAAATAAAATAAAATCTACATGGAGGATGAAAAATCCTATCCTTTCCATTTGGGTAATTAAAATTTGGAGACAACATTAGAAAAAAGGTTGAAGTTGAAAATTGTATTATAGCTAAATTTATTGGATTGAAAAATTAAATCTCGCCTATAAGTATAGGCTCTCAGTTCTCTAAAGACAAAGCAAGCAGAGCCCCACCTTTAGGAACAAGACAAGCTTATTGATATGACATTTTAGAAAAAAATATTTTGTAAGGTACGAACCCAGAACAGATCCTAGGTCCTGCTCCTCAAATCTTTCGCCAATCTCTCAAACCCATGATCATATCATAATTGCCAATATTCAAGAAATGACCTCCTCTTGCTTGAGACAATAGATGTCTCCCCTATGAGGATAAGTAGTAAATCAAACTCATATTATTAACAGTTTGGGGTTAAGTTTAGAAATAAGTTTTACAAGTGTTATTTTAGGTTTCTAAATGCTTAGGATAATGTGATATCTGAGAAAATTTTATGCATATATTTATTTTAATAAACAGCATCCTTTATATGCACAAATATTTCTCTCAGGTGTTAAAACATTCTATTGACATAGCTGTAAAGATGGGCTTTATCACAAAAATTTATGTGAAGTACTTTCTGTGGATTCCTGTAATTTTTACTGCATTTTCTTAGTATTTGCTGTAATTGTCTAAAATTATGCTAATGAAAAACTAGTACATTTAGATGATAACAAAATTTCAATTGTAAATAAATACCATATTCATGTTACATTTACATATCCCCCCATATCAATCCAGGTATAGTTCAGGATACTATTAACATAGATGAGCTTAGCTAATTATAATGCAAAAATTCAGATCTTCACATGGGTTTATAAGACATGCTTTTAGGAGCCTCTCAGAACATGACTTATTATCTCCTACTTTATGTAATCAGACATTTAACTTTCCTTATTTGTCATTAAAAAACCTTTCACTGTCTTTAATTGTGTATGTAAGTATCTTTCTATCAATCACATCACTGTTTTATTGTGACAGCCAGATGAGACAATTCTAAAGTTTCATCAGCTTATACTTGCCTTCTTTTCCTCTAATAAAACCTATGTAGTTAGGCTAAGGTTTAAATGGACATGCAACGTCCTGGTTCTGTTCTAATGAAACTATTTACTTAATAAATACACATACATAATGTGCCAGACAATATTCAAAGTGAACACAAATATTAACTCTTTTAATCCTCATACCAACCTTATGAGGTCGGAACTATTATTATTCCCATTTTACAGATGAGGAAGTTGAGACACAAAGAGCATAAATATCTACACCTCATCTCACAATAAGTAATGGAGTTAAGATTTGAATGCAGGAAGACGGGCTCCAGGATACAGATTCACCAAGCCCCAATGCAAATGTTATAATTCAATAATATTTTTAGTATTGATTACAAGGTATCAGAGTCTTAAGGCAGTTGTGTTGTCAGAATAATGCCAATCCAATTGTTACTCCATCTTTATAGCAATCTCTTGGAAACGGGTGAATAAGTTGGTTTATTCACCTGCCAAAAATACTCCACAAATCCCCACTTACAGGAGGCCATCAAAACAATATTGTTGGTTCTCTCCAGCCTGAGATCCCCGGAGACATACCTGTAGTCAAAGACAGTTGGCATTATTGACTGATGTGACAGGAGAGAACACACACTGTGGAGAACCATGGGGCACCTCAGTGGAGAGTTTTAGAATGGATTCAAAACAGGGTTTTGGCTTGTATTAGGTGATTTGCGGTAAGGCCCATAGAAGCAGGGCTTTCTTTATTCTGTCTGGGAAGTGGGGGTAAATCTATGATTGAGTATCTTAACAATTTTTACTTAGAAGGTGGGAAGAATGAAGCAGGGCTAAAGCTATTAATATTATATAATTGGGAAAGAAGCAGTAGCCACTCATAATAACCAGGAAATGAGATGTTTGGTAATTTGGGGGGGATCGGGCAACAGTCTTGCCTTTTTCTCTGGTCAGATGTGATTATAAAGTGGCCTTACAAACCACAAGGCAACTAAGCTTTAAGAAACTACTTGTTGAATTTTGGTGCAGTAGCAAAGAAGAATATTCATAATTATCTGAAAAGGCTACTGAAATACATCTCCCTTTTCCAACTACATATTGGACTGAGGGTGGATATTGTTCACATGCTTCGGCTAAACCAATATATTGCAAAAGACTGCATGCAGAAGCAGATAGAATCCACCTGTCTTCTATTAAGGCAGACATTAAGGAGACTTAAAAAAAGAAAACAATTCTGCTCTTTTCATTAATTTTTTTATTTTGAAACATATAGTTTACTTTTCATGAAAGTGTTATTAGTAATGACTTAATGGGCCCGTGCAGTTATATTAGAAAATTAATTAATTTAAAATATTTCATCTTTAATTTCTAATGTGGCAGATATATAACCTATGTCAACAGAGGCTCTTTGGGGTTCTGCATAATCTTTACTAGTGTCAAGGGATCCTAAGAACAAACAGTTTGAGAATTGCTGACCTAAGCGAAGGGAGCAATGTGTGCAAAAGTTCAGAGGTTAGAAAAGATATAACTTCATTGCAAGAACTAAAACAAATTCAGTACGGTTTAACCAGAGAGTAGGAAGTGAGAGAATTTGGCAAGAATTGAGGAAAAATACCTGTCAATATGGCACAAACTTCTCAGGAACCCTAGTATCTCATGGTCTACTACTAAGGCCCAGAACATTTCCTTAGTAATTCTTTAAGCTTTTTTTCAATGCCCATTGGTTATGAGGCAATGTCACTGTGAGATCTACATTTAGGCAAAAAAAAAAAAAAAAAAAAACAGTCATAAAAGTAATAATACTGAACCATTTGGAAGAATTCCTTTGCCTTCTCCCTGCCTCATTTCTATAAGAGCACACAAAAATTAAGATTGCTCCCAAACAGGGAGTCTTGGTGAAGGGCAAGAGATTGAATGAAGTAGAGATCTGTATTCCCTGTTTATCAATAATCAACCCGCTAACTGTCGTGACAGTATGTCGCATTAAAATCTACCTGCTGTTAGATTTGATGTCATGAAAAATAATGATTTAAAACTATTTATAAGCTAAGCAACTGACTACCTAAAAACTCATCCCCAATATTTTGATTTTGCCTTCACTTGGGCAGCAGCTAGGTTTCTCCCTAAATAAAATGTGAAGAGAGAAACTTAAAGCTCACTGCCTCCCTAGACAGAAGTGGTAGGAAGGCCTGGAAATTTGCGGCTGCTTTCCATATGGAAATGTGAAGATATTTCATTGCACTATAGATTATAGCCACCTAGTTTTTCTGTAACACAATCTAGAAAAATTTAAGCAATGAATTTTAGTCATAATACATTTTACCCAGGAACAATATTTCATGAATTTGTTATAATTGCTGTTTTTATATTAAAGGCCATGGCATTGAAGCCGATAAGAAACCAAGATCTATGATGCTAAAATAGCACGACCTTGCGTACAAAATAAAAAATCAACACAGAGGAAAATGTTGAAGATAGCATTCAGCAGATATTAACTTTTAATAGAAAGAATTTATCTAGTACAACAAGATCTCCAAATTTCTTTAATTTACTGTCCTAGAATTATTATTCTTACTCCTAATGGTAACGTTACACAACACAAACATGCATTAAGATTAGTACAAATGGGATCATCTGAGAGTTATTTGACAAATAATTGCCACATTCTTGTTTAGAAACCACTGATTTAAAACACACACAGACTGATCTAATCTTCCTGATGCCCTTCTCTGTTGCTTCAGTTTTCATAACTTATCTTTTTAACCAAAGCTAACTCCCTATCTTCTTCTGATAATTCTAATTAATCTTCTTGGGAGAAAGAAAATAGCTTCTTCTTTTTTTCACCACGGTACTAATACAAGTCATATGCCTCAAAGATACTGAATTCACTAGGAAAATGAGTTGGGACAGTGTTTTTCAAACAAACTACACACTGAAATCACCTAAGAACTTCTTAAAAATACCCATCTTTGGGTCCTACCCAGAAATTATGATTTAATTGTTCTGGGTAGGTAGATGCTTAAGTATCAGTAATTTTAAAACAATAGCTCTCAGCCCCTGTTTCATATTAGAATCACCTGGTGGACTTTTAAACCATGTGATGCCTAGCTCAGCCCCAAAACAATTCGTCAGACTCTGGGGGTGGCACCCAGCCATGGCAGTTTTTAAAGTTCACATGTGTTTCTAACTGGCAGCATAGGTTAAAAACTTCTGGTAGAATTTTTTCTGCAAAATTGATGAGAGATCCCAAACTTGCCTTTAGTAGAAGATCCTAGAAATAGAGCAGCTCTGTGGCATTCTGTTGGCAGAACACATACCGTGTTCTGCAGGTCAGTGAAAATGATGCTGTACTGTGGTCAGATACGCAGAATACAGTGGGACTTTCATATCTGAGGGACCAGACAAATTATAATATAAGCCCTTGCGAATTTTAAAACTCAGTGCTAACACATGTTATGGTCTATTTTAATATATCCATTTTGAAAAGAACTTATAAAGAAGATGCAACATTCCTAAGAAAAGACCAAAAGTTGCTAATATATGAAAACCAAATATATGAAAATAGAAATTCAAGAAATATGTAAGAAGGTGATTTATAAAACAAAAGCATGGTCAAAAAATGCTGAATCAGAGGACTTAGTCTGCATGATGTTATGAGATAAATTCTCAGCCTCTATTTCCTCATCTGTAAAACGGGTTAATACCTATTCCACAAAGCTATTGGAGGATTCCTCCATGCAAATACGCAAAGCTCTTTGCCCTTGCTAATCAAAGCGTGGTCCTAAGACAAGCAAAATCGCGTGGGGTTGTTAAAAATACAGACTCTTAGACCACACCAGAAACATACTGGATCACAATCAGCACTTAACGAGATCCCCCAAGTGATACATATGTACATTCAAGTTTAGAAACTGTTCTCTGCATATCATCATTGATATTATTACTGCCAAAGCCAGATATAATTAGAGACAAATCTCTAAATTTAAAATGTTTTGTTGGGGAAGCAATTCGAGGCATATACACACAGACTAAGTGGTCATTGGTATGTCTGAAGAACGAAGGGGAGGTTGGAGGCTTTATAAAAAAGAGAAATGTTATCTATCATTTTGCAAGAAAGTCCATTGGCACCAGTAAAGTTTTGGGAGTTGAAGAGCTCTGGTTGGTGAGTGGCAGCAGTGAGTAAAACTAGTCTTAGAGTCTCGGCAGGTTGTTTCAGTAGCTATTAGATAAAACTGATTTCAGGTTACACCAGGCAGTTTAGCAGTCAGGCTTGCAGAGAATTACATTCTCAGAGCAATGTTACGTGCACTGTGTCGTTTTTGCCCCATGGCCTATTTCAGTTGGGTCTGACAAGAAGGAGGCATCTTTCACTTTCCTAAAGAAGCCATTTTGGGATGCCTTTAACCTCAAGTTCTCTGATACAGATTCAAACACAAGAACAAAATAAATTTACACAGAACTTTCCAGTCACACAGACTTTTCTGAAGCAGTGAGCATCTGTGAAGTGCTGAGTAATTAGCAAACATGTGCTACAACTTTGCAAATTAATCTTGGGGATTTAGTTACCTAGTCAGTCAATCATTGGGAGTCATTCCTATTCTGAACCAGCTTTGAGGCTCCTGTTCATGTGACAATGACGTCTCAGTGGAGAGGGCAGCTTACATTCCACTATCGTACTTTCAGTTGTCTGAACAAAAGCCTGTCCGTGGCATCTGAGACAAAGACGCAAGGTCCAGGAATCCTTTCTATGGTAAATTGGAGAATGAAATCAGGAAATGAGGGTGGATTATACCAACTCTGAAAAACAAGAATTTGTTCAGGAAAATGACAGATAGGAGATCTTGAAGCTCTACAGAAAAAAGAAGTTAGAATTTATAACCCTTAACTGTATCTTATTTCTTTCTTTTCACCTTTTCTAAGAATTATTTTCCATCAGTGAACCGCAGCAGTTAAGCTGCATTTTGACAGGCAAAATATCTCTTGAGAGTAGAACAGAAATTGCCTAGTTTTTTTTTTTGATATTTGATATGAAAGATGAAATTCACCACATTTTTATGTGACCATCCGTTGTTTCTCTGAATAAGAGAAGAAACACACACACTCTCTCTCCATTTTCATGAACCATAGCAATGCAATGTGTATCAGAAGATAAAGAATTTTTTTTACCAAAATATTTTTTACCAAAATATTTACCAAAAATTAATATTTATATTTTGGTCATATGACCATTCTCACAAACCCTAATGAGAAGAGGACATGACAGGAAAAATAAAAAAAAAAAAGAAAGAAAAAAGTGTATAGCAACTTGTAGCATATCAGTGGAAACTAAATATTCTGCGAACATCCTCAAGACATACTTTAGGTATGAACATTTACCCTTCCCCCAAAACAAGGCGATGCACACTCTTGTTAATGCCTCTGTGATTACAAATTTGATGAGAATTTTTAATCTGCTTTGCTCACAGACAAGCTTTACTCTGTTTGATCAGCCCATGAAAAATAGAAATCCAAGTACACACAGATTGAGGAAAACAGAAACTCTATCAGTGGCTTTTCAATGCAAATACAGACAACATTATGTATAATGATTTGAAGTTTAGGAACAAAATAGGAAAACAGAAGGGTAAAAACTAAGGAATAAGCTTTTGTCTAGGGCTTTGGATTTAGATCTCTAAGAATTTCTAAATTTTAACCCTTTCTCATCTGTAACTAATAGTAATATCTTTATGGGCTAGTAATGAAATGTTTTATTCACAGGGTTAGCAGTAGGATATATTTCCTAATTGCTCAAGGCAATGTTCTGTTTTGTCATTAGATCTAATTTCTTCCTTGCTATTCAAAATCTATGTACTTAGCTGATTTTTCTTTTTTTATATTTTATTTTTTATCTTATTTATTTATTTCAGCTTATTATGGGGATACAAAAGTTCAGGTTATATATATTGTCCATGTCCCACCCATCCCCCCGAGACAGAGCTTCAAGCGTGTCCATTCCCCAGACAGTGCGCATTGCACTCATCATGTAGGTATACACCCATCCCCTCCCCCCACCCCCCCAAGTCAGAACATTCAAGCGTGACACTGTATCTTTTACCAGCTACTGAAAGAAGTATGACACATTCTCCCTTTTGATGACGGATTTTTCAATTTCTCTAGTACTCCAGTCAAATTCAGTTTAGAATTGTTCTTTCTTCAAAGTAAATCAAAGATTTTTTTCATTATAGAGTGACTCCATAAAAGAATAAAGTAATCTTATCTTTTTGTAAAATCACCTTTAAACATTTTTACATTAAGGTCTGTTTTGCTTGGTATTAGTTCAGCTGCATTCACTCTCTTTTAGTTAATATACAATCATATTTTTCCATTTCTTTTTCTTTAAAAATGTAGTGTCCTTTAGTTTTAGCCAAATCTCCTGTAAATGTCACAAGAATTGGACTTTAAAATCTAGTCTTACAATTATTGTATTTTAACTGGAGAGCATACTCCATGTTTGTTTATTTTGATTACTAGTAAGTTTTGACTTATTTCTACCATATTTCCATATTTGCACTTTCTCATTGTTTTACTATTCCTTTCTTTTTTTTCATAGATTGCCTTTTTAGATTGATTATCTTGTTTTCTTATTTTGAACCCATTTATCCCCTCTATTAGTTTGTAAATTATGCTCATTCTTTTAATGCTAATTCTCTTAATTCTGTCATACATAATTAAATCTAGACCAAGTCTAATGTTACTCAAGATCCTTACTCTCCTCCTCAAAAATATATGAATCTTGGAACACTTCAATTCTGATAGCCTCTGCTAACTTATATGCTATTGCACCTTAGTTCTATCTTGTTGTATTAATTCTACCAGTATACATTATATATGTTAGACTATCTCACTACTCTTTTAACTTCTTAGAGTCCTACATTTCTATGTCTTCATCTGTGTGGTCCAAAAAACTTTTAGATTTTTTTCACAACACATGTTTATTTAAATCTTTATCACACAATTACTTGTACCTGGTTCACCAATTCTTCTCATCTTTTAGAGCTTACCTATAAGATGGATTTTCTTCTGCTTTAATTATATTCTTTAGAATATCCTCTAGTAGAGGTTTATTGGTGATAAATGTTCTCAGTTATTGTTGTGGAGGTGACTTTATTTTACCAATATTCTTGAAAGACATACCATGTAAGGTTGACAGTTCCTTTCTTCAGCATTTTGAAGATATTTACTTGTCTTTTGGCCACTGCTTTTAAGAATTCAATCATACATCAAATTGTGATTTTTTTTGTAGTAATCATTTTTTCTCTTTATTTTATTTTTTTAATCTTTTTTAAAAAATTTAAGCTCATTATGGGGGTACAAAAATTCAGGTTATATATATTGCCCATGCCCCCCATCCCCCCGAGTCTGAGCATCAAGCATGTCCATTCCCCAGACAGTGCTCATCGCACTCATCACATAGGTATGCACCCATCCCCTCCCCCCACCCCCCCATCCCCCCCAGTCAGAGCTTCAAGTGTGTCCATTCCCCAGACAGTGCGCATCGCACTCATCAAGTAGGTATACACCCATCCCTTCCCATGTCTTATTTTTGCCTTTAGCATTCTACAGTTCA